>NC_037593.1:11850734-12150734 GCF_003073045.1 Pomacea canaliculata
GGGTCATCTTGTCACGGACGTCAAATGTCGAGAGGTCGCGACGGATGCGGTTGGCAGGCAGCTGGCTGATGCTGCTCTTGCCTGCAAGAAACGCGGATGGTAGTCAGCAAGAAGTCCTCAAGCGTCTCATATACCTGGCAGTCTCGTAGTCATGCTAGGCATTATCTTTCGTGTCATAATAATCAGATTCCACATGAGGTCAGAGGAGGAAGGACCGAATGTGTGGGTGAGTAGCTAGAGCGGAGCGTGGTGTGTAAACCGGTGTAAAATGAAAGTGTGTACTTACGCTTGGCTGGCTTGTAGATGACGGAGGGCGTGGGGATGAGGCTAGAGTCGAGAGTTGTACCGTTCATGGCAGTGATGGTGACGCTTACATTAAAGCTGTCAGTCTTCTTCAGACCTTCCTTCTTAAGAACCTGCAGAAGACGTACCACAATGACATTATTGGAAATAGCCTTTTGTGGGATTTTTCTGTGTGTATCAGACAGAAGAGAGTGCGTTCACGCTATCTCGAATATATTACCATGTAATTTTTTTTTATATACAACAGCCAAACAGTTAAGTATTCGATAACCTTTGAGGCCTTTCTTAACCCGACAAAAAAAAAAACAAAAAAAACAAAAAAAACTTTGACCAATTTTTGACGAAGCTATTATATAATCGTCATGTAAAAACTTTGCCTAACTTGGAGTAAACGTTCATTCATATTTGTTCAGTTCAGAATTGGTCTTCAAGGAGCGTTGTCCCTACAGGACATATTTCTCGCTTTGCGTAGTCAGTATGATGTCTGCTCACATCGGTTATCTCATAGCGGTAAAGACGATCAAAGGACCAGGGCATCTCGGCGGACCCGCCAAGGATATTGAAGTCACCAGCCGGCGTATCTTTGCCACCAGGAGCGGTCACGATGATTTCCACGTGGGCGGAAGTTCTGATGCCGCCCAGAAGTAAGCCAACGAATACTCTTCCCTTTTCCTGAACCAAAATCAAACGCGTGAGAAAGCGGATAAGACAGGGCAGCATTCCTTGGAAAGGAGGTTAGACGCCGAGAATTTGTTGACATGTAAATCAAAATCTATGCAACTGTGAGACGGACTTACATGTGAGCAATTAAGTGAAATATAGAGTAAAGATTCATAATTAATATGAAGACCAAAGTACCTACATCGTTAAAGGAAATTACTATTGCTGCCACAGACACTGTACAACTCAATATCAACTGGCTCTATCAGCTTCATCCACTGTGATAACAGTCTGCTTCCTCGAAGAACTATGTTTAATAGCACAATTTTTATCTCTCAAAAGTAATATTACGTTTGAATTCTTTGTCGTCAAACCAAACATTCAAATGCGGTTTTCTTCGGTAGTCGCATATGAATCTTAAAAGCAGATAAGCTGGCGGAAGAAGACAAAACGCAGTACTGACCTTCTGTCTGTTAATGTAGTTCTGCAATAGGTCCACGCTGACTCCCTGCACGTCTAGAATGTCGTACGTGTAGAGAAAGTGGTCTTTATAGTTAAAGACGTCCTCGGGCTTGGAAAACTCTTTGGTGACGGGGTCCAAGTTGTACGGAGGGCCAAAACTGAAAGGTTTGAGTGGCTCACGCATGAGCTCTAGGGCGCAGTTGGCCTCGTTTGGATCATGACCCCGCAGGCGCTGCAGCTCCTGCCAGACGGCGTAGATGCGGTCAGTGCTGGAGTGATGCAACAAGAAGATGGGGTCGTAGGAAGCAAAGTGCAGGTGGGCCATACTGTGCTCCTTTGACCCGCCCGTCCAGGCATGGATGGCGTTGTGGGCAATCTCAAACTGCACCTCGAAGTCGCAGTAGTTCTCCTGTTCGAGGGCGAAGAGGTACTGCTTCCACAGCCAGGTGTCGAAGCCATGCTCGCCCTCTTGCTGCAAGCGTTCCATGTTGAATTCGCGGTCCACATTAGTGTTCTTAAACTTGATCGCGGCGCCGGCCCAAGGATTAGGGATGGTAGTGTTCAGGACTGGGTCATAGTACTCTGCATCATTGAAGAAGTCCGGGAGGCTCCTTCAAGGGAGAGAACAGCAAGACTAGAGTTTTGAAAATCCCTATGAAGCTCGTTTCTAGAGTAAAAGCCGAGCTTTGATGATGATGACGATGACGATGACGACGACGTTATGATGGTGATTACTATTATTATTAATTAGCTACGACATAAAGAGAATGCAGACAGTACAACAGAATGATAACATTGACAAATCACGTCTCTCTATAAATGACATGTTGGATTCGTTCTCGAGGAAGTTACTCTCTTCCTGTTTGTTTCTCTCTGTCTGCATTACATGTCTGTCTGTATTTTAGTCATTTATTAAAATTTAGACTCCGCGTAAATGCCTTCCGTCTGTCAAAAGTTTCCTTCTCTTTGTGTCTTTCATGGTCACTATGTATGGGTCTAACTTCATTTTTTGAAAAGATCTTTATCGAGGTGTGCAGCAGATGCACTTCAAGAGTGACACCATCGTTGCCAAATGATCTAGGTCTGAAAGGAAGGAAGAAAGAAATAAGATAGTAGTTGCAACAAGCAGCACGCACTTTTGAGGACCGATGGTGTCCCAGTAGGGAATGCCCACAATGGCCCCGCGTCGTCGGAGCTCGTCTTCAAACTGCACGGTGTAGAGTCGGTGCCACTGCGGGAAGGTGGCCATGCCGTGCACACAGCAGGCGAAGCGCTTGTTGGCCTCGGGGTACGGGCACAGGGGAGGTAACGCATGGAACGACGCCAGCGCCTGGAAACCGCTGGCGGAGTTGTCAGCCTGCAGGCTCTGCATGGCAAGCACCAGTGACCGCCGCTCAGACTGGCTTAGTGACGTCACACTCTTGCGGACCAACCGCTTCTCCGATTTTCCAACAGCGTTCTGTTTGCGATCTGAACAAATGCGGGTCCCAGCATGTGAACGTTCGCAAGATATGTGTGTGGGGGGAGTGGGAGGATGTGGGTTGGGTGATGACGGGAAGAAGATGCGTTTCACGTACAGGAATATAAGTTACTTGATAAGGTTGCAGGTGTGTGCACAGCAACGCACGTTTACCTTTCTCGATGTGTGTGTGTGAGAGAGATGTAAGGAGTCTGCCACTTACCTGTACCAGGTACGAAGATAAGAGAAGGTCGCCTGAGAATGCTGGGATCGAGGTAAGAACCGTTGAAAGCTTGAATCTTGATGTCGAGGTCAAGATTACCGGGATTGTCGAGTCTGAAGCCAAGCTTACGCACTGGTTCACTGATGTCAAACCTGTGGAAGCAACATTCACAATGTGATGTAAAAGCTGTCGACGTGAAAGTCAGAAAGTAATATCAGACCTTTACACACAGCAGTGACATCTACTCTGTGGACAACGCTATGTACGTAATTCATTCTCACCAATGAAAAAAAATCTGTGATATTTTAGTTTAGTGCGTATTTATTGTTTCAGTTTTGTTCCTTTTTATTAATTACTTTTATTAATTTTTTTATCATGAAAATTACAAATCTAGTACTTATTTTTATTTAGTATTTTTATATGTGTGTAGTGGGCTTAGGAAGGAAAAACGAACGATGCACGCAAGCTTATGAGGTAAGGAATAAACTATACGTCCTGCTTTACATATCTTTAATATAGCTCTTTGAAAGTAATGCAACGCATTACTCCAACATAGTATTTTCACTTTGGTGCCGCTGATGTTATGAATGATCAAGGTTATTGCTTAGTATGGGAAATATCAAAGAAAATACAAATTAAAATGTAAATGGTAATTTAAAAAAATACTTTTTGAAATCAAAAACTGTTACATACAAATTTTAAAGTAGACATCAAAATAAACATAATTTATGAGTAGTTAGCAGCAAAAACTTACTTGTAGAGACGGTCAAAGATGAACGGCATCTCAGTCTCTCCGCCAAGGATCGAGAATTCTCCAGCATCGTGGTTGCAGTTGTGTTCCCCGTTGCCAGTAGCAACACACAACCTTATGTGGACGTCGGCCGAGGTGCCTATGTTGTGCAGGAGGAAACCAGCAAATAGCCTGTCACGTGACCGCTGCTTCTTCAGTACTTCCTCCAGCTGCGGGATGGTCCAGGAGTTTAAGCTGAGGTCGTCGTAAGTGTAGTCGAGATGGTGGCTGTAGTCGAAGACGTCAGCAGGACGGCTGTAACGGTGCGTGACGTCAAACAGGTTCTTACCTTTGTCGCCGAACGGACGCAGCGGCGTCTGCATGGCGTTGATGGCGCAATCGGCTCTATCGTATGGAAGGCCGCGGTAGCGCTGTAGCTCCTGCCAGATGGCCCAGATGCGGTCCACGTTTGAGTGGTGCAGGAAGAAGACTGGGTCAAAGGCCGCAAAGTCCAGAGAGCTCAGGGAGTACTGGCCTCGACCCCCAACCCAGGAGTGAATGCTATTGTGGACGATCTCGAACTGGATCTCGAAGTCGCAGAAGCTGGTCTTTTCTAAGGCTAACAGGACGTTGTTCAGCAGGTAGTCGCTGTTGAAGAGCTCGGGTTTAGGGTCTCGGGTAGTCACCTCGTCAACGTCGCTGATCTTGCCCTGAAAGAACGGGTTAGGCTCCTCTTTCTGAGTCCTAGAGTTGAAGAAGTGGGCCTCGTTAATCAGATCCGGCAGGCTTCGGATGGGCTGTGTCCAATCCCAGTATGGCACGGCAACGGCTGAACCCTGGGCCAGCAGCGCGTTCTCCACCTGCTCGACGTAGAGTCGGTGCCAGTGCGGAAAGGTGGCAGAGCCGTGATCGCAGCATGACACATTACGGCCCTCGTGCTCACACAGTCCTGGGTAGCCGTGAAACTTGGCGATGTTCTCGAACGTTCCATCTTTCTCGATCTTGGAGAGGGCATTTCGCAGGCTCTCGATCTCGCCCTTGCTCAAGCTTTCGATGTTGCGACGCACGTGGGACGCGGCTTGAACCTCTCGTTTGTAAATCTCTTCCTGTCGAGATCCTGCAGAAGGCAAAATGCAATCATGTGATGTTCACAGCTTCTCATGCTTTTCGTGTTTGTCTCCCTTTGTGGTTTATCTGAGAAACACTCATGTGTCTGACGGCTAACATAAGCAAACAGAATGTCATATAATACCAATGATCCAAATGAACAGTGTTTCTTTTAAAACGAAAAAGAAAATTCGACAAAAGTTTGTGAGATGCTGACAATCTTTCTGATATAACATCGTCATTGAAAGGCACTTGTTTCAAGGCTTATCTCCGGAAAGAATTTTATAACCGGGAATAAATGTAAAGAAATGCGATACTAAAGTTGAATCTATCAAAAAATATACTTGTTAACTAATTGATGGCATTCCGTCACAGTTACATGCTTCTTTTGTCATCTCAGTTTGTGCTCAAGCTTTAAGTCATATTGAAAGGAATTGGGGTGATGGACGGGGTAGATTTCACACAACCAAGAGGTTTGGTCACGTGATTCTGATGCCCGTGGCGTCATCTCACCTGCTCCTGGTTCGTTGATGATGGTGACCTGGCCGTAGGTCGAGTTGGAGATTTTCTCGCCTGCCAGGTTGTAGACATCGTACTCGATTCTGAAGGGATCTCGCTGATCGATGTTGTTTGTGGCCAGCTCTCGTGTGATCTCGAACTTGAAGAGGCGGTCGTACTGCCAGGGGATCTCGTTCTCGTCACCCAATATGTAGAACTCGCCACCCTTGTGGGACTCGTTTTTGCTATCGATGATCCGGAAGGACACTAGGGCTGATTTTTTGATGCCGCGAAGCATGAAGCCAACGAAGATACGGTCGTCAGTCTGTCTCCGCACGATCTCGCGCTGGATTTGTGGCAGTGACAAACCGTTGAATTGGAAGTTGTCGTACGAGTAGTGAAAGCTGCGCTGATAATCAAAAGTGTCGAAGGGCACGGAGTGGTCGCGCGTGACGGGGTCAGGATTGATAACGCTGCTCTGGGCGAAGGGTTGCAGCGGTGTGCGCATGGAGGCGATGGCGCAGTTGGCGGAGTTATATGGCAGCCCCCGATAGCGCTGCAGAGCTTGCCATGTTGCCCAAATGCGGTCGGTGTTGGAGTGGTGTAGGAAGAACAAGGGGTCGAAGGCAGTGTAACGGAGGGAAGCCATGGACAAGAGCTCTTTGCCACCCACCAGCGCGTGGATGTAGTTGTGCGCGATCTCGAACTGCACCTCAAAGTCACAGAAGTCCGTCTGTTCGTAGGCCAGCAGCACCATCTCTGCGATCTTGGTTAGCTTGCCGAACTCGGGCTGCTCGAATAGCTCATCCCGCACACTGCGTGTCGTCTTCTCATTGCCAATCTCGCCGTGGTGGAAAGGGTTGGGAACTGTCTCATTTTTCTTATGGTTTAGGTACGTATCCGACTCCACCAGGTCAGGCAGCTTTTTCATGGGTAGAGTCCAGTCCCAGTAGGGTAAGCCATCCTGTGACAAGTTCAGTTTAAACACAGGGATGCACCATGCTATTCTGTGACTAAGAAATCAGTATTTACTCTTCCAATGACAAAACATGGTTTAATAAAATTTAAAATAAAAGAAGAGGACGTGTTTGTTGTTGTTGTTGTTTTTTTTGGGGGGGGGGTTTGTTTTGGTTTTTTTTTTTGTTTGTACAGAAACAGAGAGCTTAAAGGGATTCTAAAGGCAAAATAAAACTGCTTAAAATCGCGTAAAGAGCAGGATAAATTTTAATCTCGTCTATTTATATGTGTGTTTATGTGGAAAACGTTGAAGGTTTTTAGTAGAATGTTGTGTTGAATAAGAGAAATTACACGGAACTCTTTTTTTTTCCTTCCACGAAGTCTCGTTCTGTCACGTGACCCTATGACGTGTGGTTTCCATAGTGAGAACCATGCCTCGAGAATGTGCTGCACCCGACTGCCACGAAAAGATGGGAAAAGATTCAAAATTTTCTTTTCATCAGTTTCCGACAGACAGAGCCTTACAAGCCTTACAACAGAGTGCGTCATACGAGTAAACAGACGACGTCAAATCTTCGCAATGACCACAGACACATACTGTGCGTGTGACTTCACAAGGAGACTGACGTCATAAGGAGACTGATGTCACAAGAAGACTCCTCTGCTTGACCATCTCTGGAAGCTATCGTGGTTACTCGGCGGAAGGACATAAGGGTCGATTTCACTGGATTTTTTCAATTTTTATAAACATAGGCAACCGAAATAGTGCTAATAAGTGGTAATTAAGTGAGAAACGAATCCTTTATTTCTCCTGTGTTGCTCTCGTGCTCTGTAATTGTAACTAAATATATTTTTGAAACGTTTGACCGTCGCCACAGCCTTATCACAAGCCTTGAGTATCCCTTTAATATTCATTCAAACAAAAGACATAACCATTAGTTATCTAAATGAAAGTGGATAATTTAGTGATTAGAGCAAATCGCTCCAAAAAGGCAAAAGGGCGTACAAACTGTTCTTACCTTGAAGCCTCTGTCCCTGAGGGCGTTCTCGGCCTGTACAGTGATCAGGCGGTGCCAGTGGGGAAAGATGGCCATACCATGTGGGCAGCAGGCGACCTTCTTCTCCACATCCGGGGACGGGCACCAGTTGGGCTGACCGTGGAAACCAGCGATCTGTGCGTAACCGCGTACGGATGAGTCATCCTTCAGCGCTTGGAGAGCCTCACGCAGATTCTGGATTTGCTCTCTAGACAGGCTGTCCAGGTCGCTGCGTACGTATTTCTCAACCGCTTTCGTAGTCGGTTCGATCACTTGTAGGAACATAAGTAAGACATGCGGATATAAATATAATTATTCAATAAGTCCTTAACCTATTTTTTTATTCATTTATTGATTAAGATACCAGACAAACTTGTGTAGATGCGCGCACTCACACGCGCGCGCACACACACACGCACAACGTTTAGTCGTGTGCAAAAGACAAGCAGCAAATAGTTTTCTCCCAAAACAAATACTTACCATCTCCATCATCATGGATTATGGTGTGATGGGAGAAAGTGTCTTCTGGCAAAGGGATGCCATTCACATCTGTTATGCTCAAGATGACATCGAAGTTATCATCATAGCTGAGGCCAAGATCTGTGAGTGCTTTAGTTATCTCCACTTTCACTACACGGTCGAAGTTCCAAGGCATTTCCGCCTCACCTCCGAGCACGGCAAGAACGCCCACCTTGTAAGGGGCAACTGAAAAAAAGGTGTGTGTGTGTGTAGTGTAGCTTTACAGATGCTGAAACATTTCTACTTGGAGCCTGTAATAAGAGGAACTTACCTTGCATACGCACGGCGCATTACACTTACACACACACAACGCTCGCGAACCCCCGCAGATGACGATGAGGATGCAGAGATTTGTAAGTGAATCGAATCAAAGAGGCACAAATTCAGTCACTGAGAGAGTTATAAAGATGGCGGAGGAAGATCGTTGTTTTTTCCGCACACTTGACCATTTTTAGAGCAAATGCTTTTCTCTTGTGTATGACGTCTTTTTCTGCTTCAGGTGACGTGAAACAAATGACGCACGCAAGACGTCAGACACAAGACACCATTCATACACGAAACAATACACGACCTACCACGACTCACTACAGACCCTTACAAGCATTATTTATTGCTCTGTTTTAAACTAGAGTTCTGTCAATCTGACATGCAAATAGGATTTCATCTCTTAACGTAATAACAAAGCAACATTCGTATCATTTCCAGCTGTCACAACAGGTGAACGCATGGAGCAATAGAACCTTCTACTGTTATGGTCCCTGCTTCTCGCGACCACCAACCATACACTCTGTATTTTTCACACCTTACAAAGGGCTTGTGATGTCAACTGTAACATTTACATTGTGCGGTTACTAACCTCCAGATTTTTTAATTTCCACTTCGACTTTGGCAGACACCCCAATGCTGTGAAGGAGGATACCAACGAAGGTGCGGTCCTCAGTGCGGCGGTTGTCGATATAGGTCTTCAGCTGGTCGACGGTCATGCCCCCAAACTGCAGGGTGTCGTAACCGTAACCCAGCTCTTTCTCGTAGTCATAGATGTTAAGGGGCGTGGCGTGGGCAAAGGTCTTCTCGTTGTTGTTGAGCGGCGGGGGGAAGCCGAAGGGCTTGAGGGACTCGTGGGTGAGGGTGTTGGCGCAGTGGGCCTTGTATGGCAGCCCTCGCTTGATCTGCAGTGCCTGCCATATGGCCCACAGCCGGTCCACATTGGAGTGGTGTAGGATGAAGATAGGGTCGAAGGCGCTGTAGTGGAGAGTGGACAGAGAGAATTGCGCGAAGCCTCCCACCATAAAGTGCGGAAGGTTGTGGATGACCTCGAACTGCACCTCAAAGTCGCAGAAGTCAGTTTGCTCGAAGGCCAGCAGCATTCCATCGAAGAGATCGGTGTGGTCGCCGAACTTAGGGTTCTTAAAGAGGTCATCTTGTATCTAGAAAAGAGGAGGGGTTGTATTATATCAGACTGATGTTGATGAGAGTCTCGTTTTCAAGGTTCAATGTAGAGCCCGTTGGTGTGGTGTTTGTCTTAACTCAAGATGGCCTTCAGTAAACCGTTAAGCTAAGAACGTTTAACCTTGCAATCAACACCTTAGTCGCTTTTGTAGCCATACTGCTCACAAACCCCTTAGCAACATTAAACATATTTCCACCTTTCATGACACACCTGGCTTTCCTCGGCCATCACTCCTCCCACCCACTCCTCCGCCGACATCCCTATACCTGCTGACACTGTCTCGGTCATGTTCTTCTAAAGATTAATTGTTAGAATAAGAACCGATCAGAAGAACTGATTTGACAGAGATTACATTCTTAAGCACCTGTACATCGTTTATCCTCAAAGCACAACTCGTATTTGCTGCACCTATCTCCTGCCAAATGTTTGATCTAAGCAGACAACTTCGAGTTAGTCTCTTACCTCTCTCTGAGTGGTTTCTTTCCGGAATGCCACAGGTGCGTTAAAGAAGGGATTGTGCACCATATTTTTACTGACGGGGTCTTCATAGGTTTCTTCTTTCACAAACGCTGGTATCCGGCTTCCTGGCTTTGTCCAATCCCAATATGGAATGCCAATTTCTAGTCCCCTCCTCTCAAGGGCGTCCTCCACCTATCAGTAAAAGCAAATCAGCTGCATTATGTTTGGAGTGTCAGCCTGGCGTAATCTTGGAAAAAGAGCTTTAATCTACTACATGATAAAGATACTACATGAACTAAGAGACGTCTCTCGAAATACTTGCCTTCAAACAGTTTTGATGCAAAAAGAAGACAAATAACAGTGGGTTTTGTTGCTACTTGTTATCAGTAGTAGTTGTTGCTATTGTTTCTGTTGTTGTCGTCAAAAACGCCAGGGTTAGGGTTCACATCAAGTTCCCGATGGAGACCTCAATAGTGGGACTCACCTGTACGACGAAGAGTCTGTGCCAGTGCGGGAAGGTGGCCATGCCGTGGATGCAGCACGCGTATCGGTTCCTGGCGTCGGGGTAAGGGCAACGGGCAGGTAACCCGTGGAACTCGGCCACGGCCTGGTACCCGTCCACAGAACTGTCATTCTGGAAGCGGGACAGCGCCTGTCGCAGGGCGTAGATTTCCTCGTCCGTCAGAACATCGACGTCTTTGCGGATGACGGTTTTGGCTGTTCGTGCCTCCAACCCGGCGGGTTTGGCTGCGTGGGACGTTATTACAGTTATCAATAATGTTTGATAGTGTACTGTTGTCTCAGTAACAAGGTTTGACAATGTAACATTATCACGGAAACGAGTTAAGCAGTGTAATGCCATCATAGTTAAATGATTTGACAATTTTACATCATTACAAGATAAACGGTTTCACAGTAAAACGTTTTGACAGTGTAACGAGGTTTAATAACAATTTTTAAAAACTGTTCCCTTGAAAGACATTCGACAGTCGAATCTGATCACAAACACGGAGTTTGAATAACTAAATATGAGCATAACTAAATATGAGCATGACATGAGCATTTTAGAGCTGTGTGCACATGATCAGTAAAAGAATCAAACTCGTTGCACCCCTTCTATAAGAAGAATTCCCAGAGGGGAATAAGGCCTGAAATTTCACCAAATGATGTCAAAAACACGAGAGATTATTAAAGAAATGAATATCAAAGGCAATACAAGGTTTACATCCTTCACCCTATTCACAGTCGTCACAGATTTGACTACAACTATTGTAGGCAGCATTCACTCTAGTAGTGATAGAGCCTACACTTTGCAGCATCCTTTGAAGTCTTCTTTCGTTTCTGCTTTTGAGCTCAAGCCTGGTGATAGTGCATGAGTAAGGTCTAATTTTTTTTTCCTTAATTCAAGAAAAATGTAGGGGAAAATTTCTTTAAAACACCAGCACTCCCTGATATCCCCACCCCTCCAGTCATCGGGCCTCCTTAGGATATGCTCTGAGAACTTTCTTTTGTGAGTTACCACCCACAGGATAGGAACTGAGAACGAGAACATTTCCCCGACGACAGAGAATGGGAGAAGAAAAGAAAAAAAAAGCTTACGATCAGTCCAGCCGCGGACTGGCCGGTGGGCACCAACAGGATCGGGCAGGACATGTGCTTCCAGCTCCGTGCCGTTGACGCTAAAGACCTCGGTCTGGATGATGTAGTTGCCGTCCAACGGCTGGCCGAGGCGCAGCACCGCGTCGCTGATGTCGAAGTAGTAGGGGAGCGTAAACTCCCACTTCATTTCGTTGGCACCACCCAAGATGAAGATGTCGCCTGCAAACTCGCAATGACTTGTTTCTTCGTGCGCATAATCTTCCTCCAGGTGCTCGCATACCTGTGCAAGGCAAAGAGAGAGGCAGGCCAATGATTCGAACATCTAATAAGGAGTATAGTGATGAAGTCAAAAAAAAATTTTTTTTTACTTTAACCTGTCTTCTATCACAGCGCCATTTAATTACATCTTCTGACGGTGAGAAATGGATACAATGTCTAGTAGCTTCGGAGGTGCTTCGCTGTTAGAAGTGTTGGGGTGCATTCACTTGCACTTTAGCCTGAAGACCCTGAAGACTACAGTGACGTCACAGTGATATGGTAGCACGTTACCTTCACGCGGACGTTGGCGGAGAAGCCGAGGCCGTGGAGGGAAAAGGTCGCGAATGCACGTTCGCGCCCGCTCCGTTGCTCCAGCAGAGTATACAGCTCATCGATGGTCCAGCCGTTCAGTTTCAGTTCATCATAGGTGTAGCCCAGCTGCGCGTAGCTGCACGAAAGATGCACGAATTACTAAGCGTTTCATCTTTCTTAAGCACCTGCGGAGTTGATATAGTCTGTACAGCTGCAGTCAGAAGCATTTTTCTACCTTATTGCCATAAAAAACATGAACCAAACAAATTGACTTTTGACATACCTGAAGAGTTGATTGGCCGTACTATAGGTCCTAGTCAGAGCGACGGGGTTCGTGTCATCATCGAAAGGCTGGAGTTTCTGGCGGAAGAGCTCCACGCTGCAGTCGGCATGGTTGTAGGCTTTGTTACGCTTCTTCTGCAGCGCCTGCCAGATGGCCCAGATACGGTCGACGTTGGAATGGTGAAGGAAGAAGATGGGGTCATAGGAGGTCCACTCCAGCGTTGACATGGAGTACTCGTGGCGACCACCCACCAGGTAGTGGATGTTGTTGTGCGCCACCTCGAACTGTACCTCAAACTGACAATAATCGTCCTGTTCCAGGGCGTCCAGTATCAGGTTCAGGAGGCGGGTGTTCTGTCCAGGGGCCACAGACTCGAACAGGCGCTCGTCCACAGCACGGGCGGTGCGCACTTTTGTGGTGTCCACGTTGATCTCGCCGGAGAACCAGGCATTTCGTTTTCCAAGGCCACCTGCAGGATCTCTGAAGATGGGATCCTTGATATTTGGAATAAAAATGGAAAATGACATCCCGGCAACGGCGTATGTGTGTTTGGGAAGTGGGAAAACTAATAGAAATAAGGGGAAAAAAAACGATTTCTGTCCTCTTGAGACACGCGCTTGTGCATAAACATGCACGAACACTATTAGGGATTTAAATTATCATTATATAGTGTTTTACACGTGAGACTTCTGGTTATAATCACTGTTTTTTTTTTTTGCAAGCCATATACTACAACAGTAAACGTTAGCACACGCCTTCCAAAATCAATCATTAGACGACAAGTTACGTGAACAAACTGCCCATCAGAGGGCTAAGATCGGTAACATAGAAAAAACAACAACATTCGCAGCAGTTTTCCTTCTAAATAAGGAGTTTTTTTTTACCGCAGTTTTATTCTGCTACTTATCGTAAAGATGTAGAACACACGTTACATGTATAACACACATTATCTGTACAACAAAGAGTCACGTTACCTGCACAAGGGTCGGCAATTCTTTCAGTGGTTTTGTCCAGTCCCAGTAAGGGATGCCAATGTTGGTCAATCCTTTTTTCACCAGCAGCTGCTCCAGCTGCACGACGTACAGGCGGTGCCACTGAGGGAAGGTGGCCATGCCGTGTACGCAGCACGCTACGTTTTTATCGTTAACTACACATCTGGACGGCTTTCCATGGTAACCGGCTAGCGCCGCGAAGCCACTGTCCGAGCTGTCCTTTTCGAGCTCTAGCAGATAGTTCTGGAGGCTCAGGACTTCCTGAGGCGTCAGATCTTTCACATTCTTTCTGGTCAGAGATGCTGGATGGACAGTTCAAAGGGAAAGTGAAGTTACCATGGAGACCTGAACTGTTCTATTGTACCGCAGCTGCTGTTATAGCCCTTAAATCCATTGACTACAATAGTTTCTACGACAAGCAAATCCTTGTACTACGATAGTTCATGTGGACAAGTAATCTTTCGACTGGTCTATGGTCGATTGATATTATCAAACGTAATATGTTCACTGCCTTCGTTGTTATGGTCAGTAAACCAGTTGACTATCATATTTTCAATGACCTCCAAATTGACTACTGTAGCTCCTAGATATTCCCTCTGGCCATTAAATTCATTTTCCAACGACCAGTAAATATTTAAATGATTAAAGCTAGATATTATAAAAGATACATTCTGTGACTATTATTTTCGCTGTAGCGGTAAATTCCTTAGTTACTATCTTTGTTATTCTTGATTTAAAATAAAAACTAATACATTAAAATACTCATTTTTATAAATGTCAAGTTCGTCAACTATACACTTGTAAACATTGCTATTGTTAAAAATAGAAGTGTCTATACAATATCTGCGAGTACGTGTAAGGAAGATAATCTAAAAAAATATTATACCATATAGTTTGAGACAATTAAAAACAATTTAATTATCTGTTATCTTGTTCTAAATATAGGTTGTCGAAATCATGTATTATCGAGAAAAGTATTACGATAATAGTAGAGTTTTCTCTTAAAGACGTTCTGTATAAGAAAAATAAAAACCAAAAAAAGAAAAAAAATGGAATTGGGGAGAAGAGTCAAATTCCAACACTACTGATACATCTGTCGCCCCCCATACGATGGTTTTGCTAACTACATGCTGACACGACCCAAAGGGGGGCGGCGGCGAAGGTAGAAGCAATGAAACCGATGACAATGAAGTGAATGATCGAGACCAGAATCAGAAACGAACATACCTGACACCACTGAAGTCTGTGGACAAAAACAAAATTGGTAGGTAAATTAATGTTGGCAGCCTGTAAGTGTGATTCTGCTAGCTCCCTCTCTCTCTCTCACTCTCTCTCTCTCACTCACTCACACACACACGTGTACAAACACACAAATATACACCAAAACTGGCAAACCCACAGACATAAACATACTAATCAACAATAGCACCTGTATACACGCGGTCAGCTATACGTACATATGAACAGAGAGTTTTTGCACGACCAGCGGATGGTGTGGGCTTCTACAATACCCGCTAATAATCCTTTTGAATGCTAACAGTAATCAAACTTTCCTCTCTTCAAGTCTCATATTCCTATTCAACATTCTGAGTGCTTTAAAGTTTTTGATAAAATTGTTTCTTTACTTTTGGCTACATCTGAACTTCTTCTTTGAATGAAACTTAAACCAAACAAATAAGCAAATCTTTTTCGAGCATATGAACAGCAACAATCCTATGCTATCTTCTAAAGCTGTTTTCACATTGTACAGCAAAGTTTAATTAAAAAAAACAACAACAACAACAACGATTTAGTTATATCTGTCGGAGAATCCATGATTTTCTCTCTTCATTGTGCTGATTTTTTGTTGTTGAAATCACATCTTTAATGAAAGTCAGAGTCGGGATTAACTGTCTTATTTCTGTACTAAGGAGACAAGTATAAATCCTGCTTCTTAACCAGTTTGCCATCAATTTTTCCATATTAAAATATTGTTGATATTTATTATTAAACAACATTTATGTACGACGAATTGATTCGCCCTAGTCATCGACATTCCTCAAAAAAAAAAAAAAAAAGTCAAGTACCTACCTGCACAAGGAGTGCTAGCAGCACTGATGCCCAGAGAGATGTCATGGTCGCAAGAGGTGCAACTGCAACGAGGTGCAGTGCGGACAATCTTCTGTCACTGGAAGATCGTGAGGCTCCCAGAGACGTGGACCGACATTTATACTGACTGGACGATGACACGCGACACCACTGACCCCGCGGAGTCAGAACAGTCTATTTCGCATGGAGGAAGGGCAGGGTCCTTATGTGACTACATCATTGTCATTTTTCCTCTTTCTTCATCTTCCACATCCCCATTTTCTCTCCCAAGTAAGTGTTGTATCAGGCATTGGTTTAACCCCGAATATTCCAAAATATTCAACTTTTGACTATAATTGTAATGCAGCTTTAATTATTATTTTCACTATAGTTTCTTTTTATCCTTTTATTCTATGACTCAGCGGTTTTGCCAAGTCTTTGGACCCTCTGCTGGAATAATGAGTTCTTCTAAGGATATTTATTTCAGCGATTGCAATGCGTTGCAAAAATTGCATTTATCAGCATGCCAAGCTACAAGATATTAATAAGCCATTAAGATATCTGCACTGGGTTAATGAAGGTCAGCGCAAGTTAATTGTCGTAATTAGGAAAGATGTAATTAAGATGAGCTGTGATTGTTGCGTGATGCATTTCTTATTTAGGACAATTAGTCAGCATTTCACTATGGGGTCAGTCTGTTCCCTCAGCTGACTCTTCTTAAAGTCGACATTGATAATGTAAAAAAGAGAGCAAGAGTTAAGCGTTAAAGGACTCGGCTCTCCTGCCATCCTGCAATCCTGAAGCGCGCTTACCCAGCCTCTTACCCAACCCGAGATAGCGGTTACCCAGAAACTTTTATTTTTTAATCCTTTACATTGTTTGTGAAAACACAAGTGAATGACTCTGTTTTTGTTTTGATTTTTTTTATGTTTTGTTTTTTGTTTGTTTGTTTGTTTTTGTTGTTGTTGTTTTTTTGGGTTTTTTTACTTGATCAGCTCTGTACTCTTATAAAACTGCAGACATTAATATTGTTTTAATTTTAGAAAGCAAGAAACATTTGTCCTCCCATCTCCCAAACTCTGTTGTAGCAACCCACAATATTGTCCCACATTGGATATCTCCGTGTATGGCTGCGTAGGACAGAAGGCATTATTTAATTTTTGGGGGAGATCTTTTTTGTCTAACCTTCTGTGAGTGCAAAATAATACTTGCTCGAGGAATATCATTTAGTCAGAATGAATAAACTCAACTTTCTTCTTTTGCAGCTTCTTGACCGCTAATTAATTTAATTTTTCGCGTTGTTTGTTTCAATCGCAAGTTTCCTTCTTCATCCTGCGAATGGCTGATGCATGTACAACGGTACCTTTTATTTTCGGGGAATTTGCGAAATGTCAGTTAGATAAACTTTCCTTACTCGATGGCTCATGTGTCGAGAATTCATTTTTCTGTCAAACTAACGAAAATAACTAGTTCTCCACCCAATTTTAGGTAAATTGCTAATGTCCATGAAATACGATGGATGAGTGACGACTTACTATGTATAAAGATGCAATTTTCTGCCATCGTCTCCAACTACCATCACCACCACTATTGTTGCTGCGACCATTGCAGCAGTTCAACTCTTCCATTCGTGCATTCTGAGCCCACTCTTGTGATTCTCAAGAATTAGCCATGGCACTTTATCATTAAAAGTATTAGTCTTATGCAATGAAACGCGTACTGTGAACGCTGTGAACCTTTCAAGATCTTAAGCTGCATCCTCATAATCTTACCTCTCTCTCATTCTTTCTCTCTCTCTCTCTCTCACTTTGTGTGTGTGTTCTGTTTCTGGTTGTTGCGTTTGGGGGAGGGGTCAATAATTTTTATTTTATTTGGGAATGTTTTCCTTCTTTTCCTTATTTTAATTTTAGGACTTGTTAACATCTTTTGCAAGCATTGCTTCATAAGCTTATCATTGTTAAAATTTGCTTACATTAATTTTTTCAGGAAGGGAAAAAAACTGTTCAGCAACACTCTCTTAATATTCCTTGCAACTGTCTCAGAAGTAGTGAGACAGACTGACGGATACAACAGATGGACTAGTCAAAGGTCATCGAAACATTTACTCATCCACTCATTTGGGGACAGCCAGCGATGGGTTATGAATGAGATAAATACTTATTACATTCGGTGCACGAAGGCATCATGTGCTGACAAGGCGAAATCCTAGAGGACTAGTTTACCACTTCACTATCTTTCATTAATTATAGAGTCGGAAAGATGACACGACAGACGGGCAGAAATCACAACGCAGTTGAAGATGAAGCGGGTAGAATGTGTGGAAGGTGAGAAGAAACTGATGAATGATAGACATTTTTTTGGGAGGGAGGTTGGGGGAAGGAAGGAGAATGTCAGCATGACCCTAGGTCATCTCTTTTTCATAACCGCAATTTCAGTCTCATTTTGTATCCACCACCATCCACAGCTGAAACAACACTTTACTCTTCACATTTCTTCTGACATCTTAATAACGGCGTCGCCTTTTTTTCATCAAGATGACAAAAGACGACATTGCAATGATGACAGCAAAGCAAAGATATACGAGAGTGGAGAAGAGAACATCATAGATGGCAGCTGCATGGAAGAAATTAGCATCAAGAGTTTAGCACCAGTGGACAGGCCAAGCAGGATTTAGCTCAGCAACACCATCAGGTTTGCTACCAAACACAGACTGGTCCCTCAAAGTTTCCATATGTTGTTGGAATGCCAGACGTGGACTCTGCTAGCCGGCACAGAAGAAAGAATTTAGATATTCAAGACCAAGTGCCTGAGGAAACTGCCCCGGATTCCTTGAAACGTTAGACAGATGAATAAGTCAGGCGCAACTGCTTGTATCAAGTAGAAGTAGTTCATTCTTGTATACAATGCTGCCGTTTGGAAGGACTCATAGTCTTTTTCTTTTTAAAAAAAAATACACAAATACTATTTGTTCCGAAAAAGGTGAAGATGTTATCGTTTCGGAAGAGTTTTGTAAAGCCCATTTACAATTCGGCATCACGCTTGGGGCTGAAGTAACGTTTTTTCCCAATGTGCCAGTCAGACTTCACGTTTGATTTTTGTTTTTTGGCGTTCGTGAAGTCACTGGCTGAGATCTGGAAGAAAAAAAAAAAATGTTGATGAAAATTTATATTCACAGGAAAAAGTATTGCAGCATATTTAGGCAAGAGTGAATATATGTGGACGACACGTTTAACACATCCTAGCACACATACATTTCAAACATTATTGTTAAGTGAATTTTGTCTTTGTGACTTTTTTTCTCTGTCATTTATTATTACACCCTCTCCCACATATAAACGACGCATGAATCCACACATACAATGCACGCACGCATCCACATGCACGCTCGCGCGATCGCACACACACACACACTACCTTCGAAGAGGACCAGGTTGAAGCCTGCACCACGCATGAGCGTCGCACTCTCTAGCTGTGCTCGGACATTTCTCTTCTGAGAGGAGTAGACAAGTAAGAGATAGTGTAAGTAGATATTCAACGAACGATTTTAATAGACTCACAGCATATCACAAAATGTTAGACAACTGACACACGAGGAATGACCTTATGAGACCTACACATTTATCTGCACTAGGGCGCGCACACATATATTTATGACCACACGCGAGCATGCATATAAACAACATATGTAGACAATGGGTCTGGTTTTTGTTGGTCAATCACTTTTCAGACCTCATCATTAAAGTGTCTAATCGTTCGATCTGTCTCTTAGCTGTTGTCTTTTTCATTGATGCTAGCTCCATCCAGTTTCACTCTCTTGTACGTTTTAGTGTGTGTGTGAGAGAGAGAGAGAGAGAAAGACGAAAGAAAGACAGAGAGGGAGCGGGACATAAATCTATTTTTGAGTTTCCCTACAAACAGCAGAATTTTTCTGTAGGTTGAAACAGGTGATCAAATAATTAAAGCAAATTAAAACGGTAAAACCATACCATCAATAACAGCAATTAAAAGGAGGCAATTCCCTTTAAAAAAAAAAAAAAAAAAAGACCGGTTATTAGTGTATCTCTGTGCGTATGTGTGCGCGCACTTGCTTTTCTGCATTCAAGACTGCGCGCCTGTACCGACGAGCAAGCAAAGCCCTCGTGTGACGCACGACTCACATCACCGACGAGGCGGACAGGTCGAATGAGACCCAAGAGAGTGGCGGTGCGCACCACGCAGGTGTAGATGGAGAAGGTGATGGCGAGCACGACTCGCTTGATGATGACTAGCAGCACGTACATCGCCATCAGCAGGCAGTGCAGTATCAGCCCCACAATCACGTCCACACGGCGCTGGCGCGTCAGGACTGACCACTTCTGTCCACTCAGCTTGATAATCTCCATCAACCACATCGCTAGCCCAGGTCAAACGCCAAATCCTGTCCTTTTGTACTGGTTCTCTGTTGCAATGAATACCAAAATTGTCAACCGCAACGATTACAGTGTTTGTTAGAATGAATACTGGATGTGTTGCAATGAATATATTATTTATTTTTCTATTTGTTTCTTGCAACAACTATAAATTTTGTTGGTAGTATTTCAGCAATAAATGGAGGGGAAAGAAGCAGATTTTTTTCTGTAAGTGGAGGGAGGAAGGTATGGGTTTCTTATTAAGTACAGACTTTAAAAAATTTTTTTTAAAAGTCCCGAGTAGTTCCCCATCTTGCTGTACGAATGTAAGAAGTGGACTCTGCTTGAAAGGAGAATGCAGACAATAAAGATAAGTGCATGAGGAGCGCAAAACCGATGACGTTTTACGGACCACGGTCGCCACCCTTGTAGGACACCAGGGACCCCTTCTCCCAACAGTCAACCGGTTCAAGCAAGTGTGGTTCGGCCCTGTGACGCCGAGACGGACAGAGAAAGAACTGGAAAACGTGAAGGAGTGGACTGGTCGTCAATAGTAGAGCTTGTTCAAGACAAACCCAAGTGGGGAGCCTTTTCAGCCGTTTCATCTACCCAGTTGTCCCCCTGACCTACGTCCCCTGATGATTAGTACGAATGGACTAGCAGAGCCGTTCGATCGTCAGCTGGTAACATCAATCAAAGTACGTATGTAATACATTTCGACGCTCACAATATTAGATGATGAAGAAAGACAACAAACCATTCGCAGCTGGGCATCGTCGATTTCCGGAGCAGATCACCCAGCAAATGAGTAATTTGTATTGGATAGCCTTACTCCTGTCGAATCTTCTAGCCCTTGCTTTTTAACTCTTGTCTGTTTCGACCACGCAAATTATCAACCTAAAATCATACATTTGAATTTTCACCTCTCATCTGTCTAGAACTTCTGACGTCAAATCCTGGTGACGCAATGAAATAGACGCATGCTGATGTATCTCTACGTCATTCCGTCCTCTTACTAACACGTTCGTAGAATTCTATCCCAGCTTCTCTATCTTTTAATATCGTATTTTCAATGCGACAGAATTTACACTTTTAACCACCGTCAAGTCCAGCTTTAATGAACTTGAAAAATGTTACAAAACTGGATTCATTTATGTCATTTAAAGGAATATTACATCAACACACACACACACAGAGAAGGTACTATTTGATATGCAATGTAATACTGTTTGCCATCGAAGCCTTACTTTTGACGTATGAGTGGCTCATGGATCTAGAAACTTCTTTTCTAGGCCCACATGTCTACACCCTATATTGATACCCGATGCCTCTGTTCAGCCTCATAATGAAATAAATTCGACTTACTGATCGTCGGCCGCAGCCAAGACAGGGACTTTGGTACATCCGTTCAATTGAAAAAAAAAAATCATAATAAACATTTGAAAAGGGGGAAAAAATATGGTTATAGATCTCACTATGCAAAAATTAATCTCTCCCTCCTTTATTTCTCTTGTCACACATTTTTGAAAATCGAAAAAAAATTAGACATATCCAAATATACTGCTTGACGAATCGTTCTCTTTTCCTGATATTCGTCGATTTGTACATCTTCCTATATATTTGTTGGCTATAAAATCTGCGTCGGGTGTTGAGATGATGTGGTCTTGGGATGATATGGTCTTGAGACGAAATGACACTCTCACCCCCACCCCACCTCAAAAAACAAACAAACAAACAAAAAAACAGACACTTAACAAAAAGCAAGCAAGCGTTGAAACTTTTACGTCACCTGTCGCAATTTTCAGTATAAATTGGAAGAATATTAAGTTGAAAGAAAATTTATTGATAGTTGACTTTGATCAAAACTAGGTTCAACCAAAACAGATGTTGCTGGACTCTCGCGCAAGCACTGGGATCATAGATACCAATCCCTTTCTGGTAATCATGTCATCCCGACCTGTATGTACCAGTCAGAGAAGATGCAGTGTCATGGTCAAATGCAAGCATGCAGTATCATTAAAAAAAGGCTCCCTTAAAGGTTGAACTTTCACTGTCCAGAAGTAAGGGTTAAGATGAGAGTATTTGTCGAGCCAGATAAAAGTAATTAACGAAGAATGGCAACTGGGTACCTGGCACTATGGGTGTTCACCTTCCTTCTGGTCGAACAATTCTTTCCTGCCCTAATCTAAAAGTTTGGCCACAGGAATTCCCCCCCCCTCCCCGATTTTCAACATGCTTTTTGTTTATAGACAAGATGACTGTAAATTTTAATGTTACTGGCAATAACTTAATACACTAAAACAGTGCCATGGAAAGCATGTGACAGCAGTCTAGAAGACCATACTTCCTGCTGGTAGCATTACCAGCAACATGCAGCAACACTGCTAACATACAACTGCCCAAAGTAACAACAAATAATGGCAGTGCTATACTTAGTATATGGTTAAAAATGGTGTCACCAAAAACATGATAGTCAATGCTGCAGATGATAACAACAAAAAAATGTGAAGACATGGATAATGATGACCATATAGGACAGTATCACACTCACTATGCAAGTGTGCATAAAGTGTATAAAATACACTGAATGAAATGAAATACAGTCTGAATGAAAACCAACAATTACAGTAATGACCACATAAGTGAGCAAAATTCAGGATGAGGCAAGTCACAAAGCAATAATCTATAAAAATATGCAAATAATAATCAGGAAAGAAAAGTTACATGATGAAATAGTATTTTCAAAGCATGAATTTTCATATATTTTATATAAGCAATAAACTGACAAAAGTAGCACAAACTGCTATGCTGATTTCATTCAAGAGATAATGAAAAAGCCACAGAACAGGAAAAAAAATATTCCTGAGAAGACAACAGTTTCAAACATTTAAAGCAAGAGATGATGATAAGCAAACCACTACAAAGGAAAAGATATAAAACATAAATAAATTTATCCAAAGCACAAGAAAATAAAGAATTTGAAAAGAAATTATTGTGTTCAATATCAATATAATAATTACATACTTCACATCAGAAGAACCTTCTATCAAACGTACACATCATTTGCTTTGTAATCATTTGATCCTTTTTATTTATCGAGGAGATATTTTCAAGAAAGTGGATGCTTATGCAAAATTGTCACAAGAATGGCTGGCACCTTTATTGTTGTTTTCAAGAGATGCTGAATGTTGCTGGGCCCCAAAAACTTTGATCTGTTTCGAAATGGTAAGTGATTAGTGTTTGGTAAAATTCAGAAATAGACATATAAGACTAGAATATATCTGGCAAGAGTTCATTTGTCAATGCATGCTTTTTTCAATGTTGCTTGCAGTGCTGCACATTAAAAACAGTATGACAAGTGAAGAATTGAACAGGAATGGCAAAGTAGCATGCCTCACCGAACCATAGCCTAGAACTGATTTTGTTCTCGCCACTCTGTAATATTCAAAAACGATAATGAAAAAAAGGAAAACAGGCTTTTACCCCATTAATTCCCATAAGTCAGTCACTCCCTTCACACATAAACTATTTCTCTTTTTTCTTCTTTAAAGACTCTTTGCTTGTGACCCCATCTGCTGGTTTATTTTCTGGAGATGATTGCCCAACAGTGGTGCCAGCACTTTCCTTTGTGTCTTTCTGAGCCTGCTTCTGCTGCAGCTGCTTTGTACGAATTGCTGCCATCAGGCTTGCTGATGTTTTGAGCCAAATAACCTGCAAAAGAAAGTACACAGAATCAGTTGTCTAAATATGTTTATTGTTTCCACCAGCTATTCATTATTGCTAGTTTATTGGTATTTACCACATCCCAAATGTCATTTGCTTTGGATTAATGAGTTCTTACAGCAGAAAGATCCACAAATGCATGAATCATCCCCAACCTAACTGGTCACAGAACCTTTAGATATGGAGGTTAACTGCAAATTAAGCTAAACTCACCTAAACAAATAAGCAGACCCAGACCAGCTGGCAATGTTTATGGTGGAATAACAGGTAGAATCTTTACACCAAATGAAATAATTTGTGATGTCCAGTGATCATTATGGTCTGGTAATGTCAAGAACTGTGCTATAAATTTTACCAAAGGAGTGGGACCTTCAACAAACAATCCCATGAAATTCCCCAAGGTAGGACAATAGCTAAAAGTGAGGCAAACCCTACAAAAAAAGCTAGAGGGCTGAAGATGTCAGTACCAGGCAGTGTGCACTCTCTAACAGACCATTACACTTTTGTGAAATATAACTACATAGCTATCCAGTCAACAAAGGTTATCAGCAAATAGTTTATGCAAAATATACTGGGATGCCTTGCAAAGCAGTCACATCATATGTTGCTTCTGATAACAACATATATTTGGCATGAATCTATATCC
The DNA here is from genome assembly GCF_003073045.1 of Pomacea canaliculata. Lineage (NCBI taxonomy): Eukaryota > Metazoa > Mollusca > Gastropoda > Architaenioglossa > Ampullariidae > Pomacea > Pomacea canaliculata. The sequence goes on from NC_037593.1 coordinate 11,874,867, forward strand.
TTACTGAAATAGTCATCAGGATGCACACATGGAAATGCCACTCTAGTACAGGTAGTGTTGTACAGATGTAAAACTCACCACTATAACAATACAGTTGATCAAAAGTGGCACAGACATGACCACAGAAATGAAGAGGCCATTGCTGTCAAAGTACTGCTGTCTTGCAAACACTCTGGAAAATAAAAAAATATACACACTACTTTACATATGTTCAAACACTTTACAAGCATTATCAATAAAAGATATAATAATTTTAAAAGTTTACATTAACTATTTATAGGGTACTGAAAAACAATACATCTTTTATTTTCAAATTTAAATTCCTGCAACACCAACTATGAATGCATGTATCATCCTGTCTTCCAATAGAAATGCAAGCAGAGTTTCTATCTATCTATCTATTCCTCTTTGTGCATCAGGTTGCACATAAGGCCTCAACCAGAGTCCGCCACCGATGTCGATCGGCTGAAACACGCTCTAGGTGACCCCATGTCCAGCCCTTTCCTTTCATCTCCCTTTCCACTGTTCTTCTCCAAGTTTCCTTTGGGCGGCCTCGTTTTCTTCGGCCGTCTGGAGTCCATCGTAGGGCGACTCTGGAAAGGTCTGCTGTCTGCTGGCGGAGCACATGTCCAATCCATCGCCAACGCCTTCGTTGAACCTGCGTGGTGATGGACTCGGTTTCACTTCTTCGGTGGAGTTCTTCGTTGTGATAGTGTTTGGCCAAAAGATGTTAAGTATGCGCCTGAGGCATCTGTTTTGGAAGACGTCAAGCTTGTTACTGATGGTTTTGGTCATCTTCCAAGATTCTGATCCGTAAAGGAGGGTGCTGATCACATTTGACTTGAAGATTCTCAGCTTGATCTTCTGGCTGATGTTTTTTGCCTTCCATGTGCTCCTGAGTGAGGCAAAGGCCTGACTGGCTTTCGCCAGTCGGGCTCGAATCTCCACCTCCGCATCCCCAGTGTTTGACATTTTGGACCCAAGATAGGTGAAACTGTCAACTTCCTCAATCTCTTCTCCATTTAGTTTGATGCTGTCTTGGACTCTGGCGTTCACTCTCATACTGTTAGTCTTTTTTGTGCTGACCTTCAAGCCAAGGTTTCCAGCTGTTTCTGAGAAGGCCTTTGTTTTTTCCTGCATGTCTTGGTGGCGGTGTGACAGCAGGGCAATGTCATCAGCAAAGTCAAGTCTTCCAGTGCTGTTGTTGCTGTCATAGTCATGGTCCATCTGAGCCCTCTCCTCTCGCTGTCGTGGAAGTCTTCATGATCCAGTCCATGGCCAGGATGAAGAGGAACGGCGACAGAATGCAGCCCTGCTTCACCCCAGTACTGACGTTGAAGGGTCTGTGAGCTCTGTGTCACAGACAACCTGGGATTTGAAATCGCTGTACAGCATTGCAATGACCTGAACAAGTTTTGCAGGACTCCGTAATGCCTCAGGATCTTCCATAAGGACTCGCGGTGGATGCTGTCAAAGCCTTCTCCAGGTCTATGAAATTGATGTACAGCGGTGTGTTCCATTCGTTGCTCTGCTCCAGAATCTGTCGCAGAATGAAGATGTGTTCGGAGCAGGATCGCCCAGGGCGAAATCCTGCTTGCTGTGGTCGGAGGTCTTTCTCAAGAGTTGCCGTCAATCTTGACAAAACAATCTTGCTGAAGACCTTGCTGGTGAGGGAAAGAAGTGTTATGCCCCTCCAATTATTGCAGTCTCCAAGATCTCCTTTCTTGGGTAACTTGAAGATGAGCCCTGTCTTCCACGCAACAGGGACCTGCCCTGATTCCCAAATTTGCCTGAAGATTTCAGTCAGCTTGGGAGCTGTCACATTTATATCTGCTTTCAACATCTCTGCTGTTATTCCATCTGCCCCTGGTGCTTTGCCGCTCTTCATTGTCTTGACTGCTGCTGTCACTTCTTCCAGGCTTGGTGGGTCTGTGCAGATGTCAAGGTCTATAGCTGCTGGCTGGATGTCTGCAAGCTGAGGGGGATCTGGTCTGTTCAGAACTGACTCAAAATGCTCCCTCCAGCGCTGTAGTTTTCCTGCCTCTCCTTCGACGACATTACCGTTCACGTCTTTCACTGGCACATCACTGTTCTTAAACCCGTTGTTTAGCTGTTTGTTTATCTTGTACAGTGTCTTCAGGTCATTTTTACTTGCTGCATTTTCTGCTTCATCTGCCAGTTTCTCTATGTGATATCTTTTGTCAGTTCTTGTCATCCTCTTTACCTCTTGTTTCAGTTTTGCATATCTTTGTCTGTGTTGTTCCTTCAGGCGTTCAGATCTGGTGCTGTTGATTCTTTGTTTGGCTGACTTTCTCTCTTCTATCTTCTTCCATGTCTCTTCTCTGATCCACTGTTCTTTCTTTTTCCGTTGGAAGCCCAGTATTTTCTCCTGATTCCTGTAAGACTCGATTGAAGTCGTCTAAGGTCATCTCTTGTTGGTCTCCTAGTGCCTGGAACCTGTTCTTTACTTCCATAGCAAAGGCCCTTTCGGTGGCTGGATTTTTTAGTTTGCCGGAGTCCACTCTCTGCTGACGTGCCTGTTTTCCTCGTGATCGACGCAGCTTCAGAGAAACTGTGGCTATCACAAGAGTGTGGTCACGGCAATGTCTGCTCCTCTGTAGGCTCTAACATCTTGAAGTGAGCTCCTCCATTTTCGGTTGATGATGACATGGTCTATCTGGTTCTTTGTGATCCCATCTGGTGATGTCCATGTTGCCTTGTGGATGTCTTTGTGTGGGAAGAGTGTGCCTCCAATCAGTAGGTTGTTTTCTTCACAAAAGTCTGCCAGTCTCTCTCCGTTGTCATTGATGGTTCCGATTCCATGTTTGCCCATGACATGCTCCCTGCAGGTGTTGTCACTTCCCACCTTGGCATTGAGATCGCCGATGATGAGCAACATGTCGTGGGCTGGAACGCTTTCTGAGGCTGCCTGGAGCTGATCGTAAAAAGCATCCTTGTCTTCTGCCTCAGAGTCATTTGTTGGTGCATAGCAGGCTAGCACTGTCAGCTTGGTGTACTTGGAATGGAATCTTGCTCTCAAAAGCCTGGGTCCATAAGGCTTCCATTCCAGCAGTGCCTTTTCCGTTTTCTTGTTGAGGAGTAGAGCTACTCCTTCAGAGTGCTGAGCGTCTGATCTTCCTGAGAACAAGATGGTATGTCCTGACGCTAGTCTCCTCTTTCCCGTGCCGGTCCATCTGACCTCACTGACTCCCAGGATGTCCAAGTTGTAGTTGTCAAACTCCTTGACTAATTGGAGCATCCTGCCAGTCTGGTACAAGGTCTGGACGTTCCAGCACCCACCCTCAACTTCTGCCTCGGCTTCAGTAAATCCGCTGTCGGGGCGCCAGCTCCCTTTCGGTTTGGCTGTCGTCCGTCATTAGTCCAGTCTCCTGGTGTGCTTCATTACCTTCGCCATCTGTGACGAGTTCTCTGGTTTTAGTTTCTGTAACAGGATTTTTTTTACATGGTGGGGTTGTTAGCCCTACCACAACCTATTTTACCTCTAGGTGAGGTGTCCACCTTAGTCGCCTCTTACGACATGCCTGGCTGGATGGCAGGGACCCTATTCTTGCAATGCTTGCTAGGCAAGCATACCCCGGGGTCCCACAGGGGGCAAGCAGAGTTTACACAGACAAAATTAATTCCTTTATAGATTACTATAAAGCATAAATTCATCAGCTGTACTTAAACTGCAATGATTGCAAAAGAACTAAAACATCAACACTTTGATGCTCCTAACAAAGCAGAGATCTAGCATGTAGTCTCTAGTTCTAAGTGTAAACAGTGCATGTGCATTATGCATCCTTGTTATAAAACTTACTTCCAGTGGTTGGCTGCAAACTCATTGATGTATTCAGAACAGCCAACAATAACCACTGAAATAAAACCCATCAAACAAATTTAGATCTTTCTTTTTCATAGACTATCTTTCACTCTTGATGTTGTTATAAAATGTCTCTATGCAATTTTTGCAAGCCACGATTATCTTTTATCTTTTCACTGAAAAAATAATATCTACTTTATTCTTATGTTGAAATCAAATGTTTGCTACATCTATCATGATATATTCATAATTATGTTGAGTCATGTGCATTTCTATATGTGGAGGTGAGCTCATTACACAGTACCAGAAGGACTGAAGTCAAACAATCCATGCTACTGCATGCAGGACATGATTTTGAGTGATTGTTCCTAATCTAAACTACAGCAGTGAACATTTAGTTCGATCAGGGACTTTTATATGAGTCAGCCTAGTACAAACATGTTCTGCAGTTGTGTTTACAATTGTAAGTGATCTGTGCTGCAAAATACCTGATACTTGTTCTGCATTTGTGATTACAAATGTAAATCTTATAGTATGCACTTCTAAATGTGCCCATAAATACAAATGTGTTCTGAAGCAACTGTAAGTTATATTTACCATGTTTTAACAACCACGAGGAAAAATAGAAACTTCTTTAGTACCAGTTTCATATCAAAATCCCACCTGTTTTTCCTACCCTATCTCACTCAAGTTTCTGTTTCATTTCTGAGATTATCAAATCACAACTAAAAATTAACATTTAAATAAAATAACAAAACTTACAATAGAATGCAAAGATAATTCCTTGAATAGATGCATGATTTCTTGTCAACACAGTTGCTGCAATACAAATCAGATGGAAAGCGCCCAAACCCAAAAACCATGGCTCTGACCAGTCAATCTGCAAATAAGTAAAAGAAAAAATTCCTCAGGAACAGAAACAGATTTTCCAGCTACACCTGCATTCCTTCTCCAGCAGACTGAACCAAATTCCAATCATTCTTATTGCTACTTATTCATTCCATTCAAATCATTTGATTTTGTTTACATATCTATATTGTGAAAACATATGATAATTGGCATTATATAGCACTCTCGGTATTAGCAGTCTAAGCAATAAAACGTTATAAGTTTATGGATAAATATATTTCTCGCCTAACCATTATAACTTTTAGTGGATGTCAAATTTAACTTTACAAAACTCTAAAACTCTATTTTTAAAAGTGAAGCACGCCGAACCTTGATTAGTCTATCATTTAATCTTGAGCAAAAAAAAGTATTTTTTTAATAAAAAGTGGGGTCGGTTTTTTTTTATATGACTGTGTATATATTCATGAGTGCGCCTAACATGCATTTCAAATCAAACAACAATGCTTAAGTAGTTGGATCGCGAAAGTAAATGTAAATTTGTTGGGAAAAGAGTTTACAAGGGATGGTCACACATGAAAATGGTGTAACATTTCAGATTTAATCGTATATCCTATCACATTTATCTTTCAGGCTAAGTGGCCCTTTTAAAAAATGATTTACCAAAGTAAAGGAATTTGACAAGCAAATATCGTTATGCCCAGAGCATCCAACGCCATGACCTACGCCGAATGTAGGCTATCTCTAGTAAAGTCTGGTACTCATAAAAATATCCTAATCCTAATTGAAAAAAAATATATTGTTTATCAATTACTTTACAGCTTCACTATCACTGACTGAATCTACTAATTCAGACAAGTCGCTGAATCAATGTTCGTCACGGTTTGAGCTGCAACATGCAAGTGCTTGACTCATACCGATCCTAGATATGTCCACAGTCCAGTTATCTCATCAGTCCTTATCATCTGCATATTGGCCAAACTCTACAAATGTTTAATTAATGCGTATTCAAAGTTGCATTTCCAGAATCCATGCGATAACAGCGACGATAGTGCAACGTGGAGCTATATAGGGAAGTGACGTTCTGTGATGCGAGTGCGAGACATGAAATATATTGTGTTTATATAATCTAAAACGACAGGTACGATTATCAGCATCGGTGGTCTAGTGGTAGAATACTCGCCTGCCACGCGGGTGACCCGGGTTCGATTCCCGGTCGATGCACAATTTTTTTTTTTCTGGTATGTTTTTATTTTCAAACTCCCGTTTACAGACGTACCTTGTTAGTGTCCATTTCACATGGTGTGCCTGTATTATTTTTCTCCAATCATCACGTATGGTTAGTCAGGAACTGATACAGGTCTTTGTACAGACCTGCAAAAGCAATGTACAATAAAGATGTTGCTGGGCAGGCCTGATCGAGGAGAGGAGGGGCAGGGAAGAATGATATGTTTCCGGGCTCGCGAATGTGCAGGGGCCCCGGTCTAGGTTAGAAATTTTTTCGTTTTCTTTTAAACAATAGCGAAAAGAAAAGGCATCACGAGGAAAAATAAATCAGGCTAGACTTCAAAGAACGCTATAAGTGTTGTCAAAGATACTATCTTTGGTGAAGAGTTACTGCTGCCTCCAATAACTGTAACCAAATCTGTGACATCACACATGCATTAAAGCAGGGCTTCTGCTTACGCAAAAAATTGCGTACAGTACGCATTAAAAGTTCGGAGGACCCCTTCAATTTTCGTCAATGGGGTCCCATTCAAATTTGGGCGAAGAACAGGGACCCCTTAAAAATCTGAAGAAGGGGTCCCTGGGACCCCAAAAAATTTAGCCTTAGCAGAAGCCCTGCATTAAAGTAAAGGATATAAATTTTTCTATTGTCCTTAATAGTTTCTAAAATAGGTTCAAAATATAGTCTTCATGAGTTAATTACATTTTCCTTACATTTGACTGAAGAAACTACCGCACTCAATGATGAATAAAACGTATACATATATTATACAAATCCTGCAGCTCTTTACTATTATAATTTATTATATTTTAACGCTAACTGTTTAATTAATCTGAGTTTACTTTTCCTTAATTACTGATGTCAGCCATAGCCATTAGTTATTAAGATACAGTCTTGAAAATGGTTTTGGGAAAGAGGAGATATAGTATAGGCTATTGTCTGGAATGCAATGAACCTAATCGGAGCGGCACATGAAAACAATGGTGAGGGTGGGGGATTAGTGTTTTACACCGTGCCAGCAACTAAGGCTACATCACCGCAAGGCAGCCAGCCCTGTAAACAGATGCCACATGCAGAGAAAGAACAGCGTGCCCGAGACGAGAGCTGAACCCAGAACAACCAGCACGTGAAAACAAGATGTAAGGGTTTGGTTGATTGGTTTATTTAGCAGGAAAGTGCTTCTGAATTTGCACTATAGGGGGAGATGAAGGAAGGAAGAAAACCAAAGTACACGGAGAAGGAATGTCCTTGAGAAATACCACCGACAGGGGCTAGCACGTTCGATGCACAAGAACTATGTGTGTGTCTATTCGGCAAATCGGAAGTCTTGGATCTGCACTCAGTCACTGATGTAGATAGTGCTTTATGGCTATTCTATCGATCATCAATAATCAAGAGTTAAGTACGTTTTCACGAGACAAAACCGGGCGTGGTCAGTGCAGTCTCTCGCAGACGAAAATGGCAGTGCCACTCGATCGGCTACCTGCTCTTGGATGAATCGTAGAAGGACGGTGGGAAAGTCGATCATACATAGACATATCACAATCACCCAAAAAATGAAAATGACACATGGACAAACGACTGAAAGGCTGACCGAGTGAAAGACAAGACAGACTGATCGGAAAGGGGGGATTTTTTCTCCAAGCTACTGAATACAGCTCAAGTTGCACCATGGACGTGTATTTAATATGTTATATAAGTTCGTGATATAAGTTCGTGATATAAGTTCGTGGTTGCACTAACATTGAATGTATAAAAGATCAATGTTGTTTCGTTTGCTATGGAGGTCCTGCTCGCTCTCAACCAGTCTTCCAACTTTCTCTTTTACACGAGATTCTTGGACAGCTTCCAGTCCTGGCTGAAAATATGTTGCTGCGGTAGCATCACGATGAGGTCGGCCGATCTGCTGGGCAGTCATGATCGACACCGCGGTCATTAGTCCAGAAAGTCCGGTGTTGTTTCCTGGAGATCCCAAAACTCAATCAAGTGATCCGGAATTTTGCGCAGAAAACTGCTCGAGCACATCATGGGCCCTCTGAGTCGCTGGTATAAGCGTGCAAATGAGACTATTCGCTAGGCCACTATAATATATAAAACGTTAGAGAGGTTTTTTTTTTTGCTTACATAATTTTTAATGATACCTTCTAAAATTAATCTGCTATATCTGACAGATAATTTTACGAAAGCAAAATAGAAGAACTGAATAGAACAATAATGCGAAACAACAATTAAATATATTTTGACATGTAAAATGCGCAGAGGAAATATAGCGCAAAAATGAACAGAAAAGTACAAAATAAAAAAATATCTATTTTTCTGTAAGACATATCCCTGATGATGCCCGCAGGACCAAAACAAAACAAAAAACAACTTCATTCAGGCATAAACCGCTCCATTCTGTTATTCGTTACATGTGCAGGTCAGATAAGATCATAAGAGAAACAATTATCTTCTCGCAATTAGGTACGTGGCAGCTAATATATATTTCTTAATTGCTTCTCCGCACTGGCTATATATAGTTCACAAGACTAATTCATTGTGAATTCCTGCAAAGTCTGCTTATAGTTCGTCGGGCAAAAAATGTGACTTTTATCTTGCAGTTTGTCTCCATATATATCATCTATATATCGTCATAGTCATCATCATCGAAATCGTCATCCACATTATCACATTATACTTTGCTGTCGCAACAATAAAAACGGAATTAGCTACAGAAGTTTGCATTATACGTCGAGAATTTTAAAAGATTGAAGTTTAGCTTCTTAATAATTTACTATGGGTAATTTAGTGTAGCTGATTGATTAATGAATGTCGAGACATGTCTGAGGTACAGGTAGTGAACATAAATTCGCTCAGACGATCCTATGTATGTGCGAAGGCAACAGTGTGCTTATAGTTTACTGTTACCGACACGAACGCTTTGTCCTGATTTGACAAACAGACCCCATCATTACCGTCACAACAAGGCATGACCTGATAGCAGGAGACTCGGAGATAACAACATCCCGGTGTGACTTCGTGGGACCAGAGACCCCAGAGACCTCGATATGATTTGAGGCCGATGTCCAACTGGAACAGCGCACGTTTTTGTGTTAACAGATTCAGTCCTTGAGACCACCATATACTGTATTCCGAATTAATCTTTCAGGTACATCTTTAATAGATTTAGCACATTTATGTACTGATTATGTACTGTTTTATGGTTGTGTTTGGAGATTGGAGTACTAAGTGCTGACCTCATTCATAGCTGTTTCCTCCAAGTTCCTCGCAAAAAATTCTTAATCTTCATCGGTTTCTAAAATTATTGCCCATGTTGTTTTCAAATGGATGGAGATAGGACAGTGTAAACAGTTTGAGGATTGATACAGACACGGCAAAAAAAAATAAAATAACAATAATAAGAAGAAAGAACACAGATGTGCGTGAGAAATATTGCATTTGAAATTTAACTTCGTGAAAGAAATGGGACACTAACGGGGACACGATACAACGTAACGTGCTATTTGCAGTCATGTCCCTTGGCTCGAAGGCGCGAGGAGACGGTAGTGCAGTTTTATTTACTAACTGGAAAGTAAACCCTACCTTGTTCCAGATAGATTCTACAATATATAATACTACATGAATTTAATATGAAAAATGTACATATATGAAAATAAGCATGATAATTAAAAAAATCTCGTGCAGACCGTCATAATAAGCTTCTCCACCTCCGTCAACACGAGAGCATTTGTTTGTCAGCACTATTATTATTCGCACTACCATTTCGTTTTGACATGAATGTAGACAAAGTGCATTGATCTGTCAGTGTGTCACTTTATGCATATAGCGTGTATTTACAAACGGAGCGGTAAAGCAGACGAACGATTGTTCTTGTCTTGAATAAAAGGTGCAAAAGTTCGTTATGATCACAGACATCTATGATCTCGCAAGTCTTATGATGCTCTGCATAAGGTGACCAGACGTTTCGGGGGCGAAAGCGGGACACGTGCCGATGATGGTGTCGTCACCGTCAAAGAACGCCGAAAAAAAGTGATTTTTAAAGACAACCAGGACATTTGATGGACTTGCGAGAAAGCCAGAAAGCGGGACACGAGGTCTAAAGCGGGACGTCTGGTCACCTTAGCTCTGCAGAAAGACGCGTGTACATTTGAGCAGGGAATAGAGATTTGCATAAACATTTTTAGGATATAAAAGATGAAGGAGATGGTTGCAGTCTTTACAACATCAAAATTAAGAATATGCGCGACATTCAAAAAATCCCTCTTGAAGAAAAGTAAAAGAGAACGTCGGGAGCAGACATTTAAAGGGAGAGAAATCTTTTCTTCACAGTGGGAGACAAATCTAGGGCACTATACTTTTTTTTCCTAATTTTGTGGTCATCGATCTTTTCTGGATCTCTTATTACTGGCCATAGAAAACACAAAAATTAACATACACAAAACACTGCAAAAAATATTTTGCTCCTTTAGGTAATCTTTCCAGAAATTTTGTACTGACTGTACAGATTGTGTTAGTGTCTTGGTCCTTGGCATGTTCATAAAAGGTCATCACTTTCTGCAGGAAATATCCTGGCAATTGTTTTCTTTTGCAGACACTTCATGCAGTTGTCAGTTATGCACAAGGCCGAATTGACAATGTGGACAATTGAAAGTGTGCTTTTGCATGATCGTGTACATGTAGGGGGTCAGATGTAAAATATTCTCCTTTTAATTTGAGAAGAAAAAAAAGCAAGATCACAACAGGCAGGTTATCTTTTTGTTGAATATGAATGTTAGATGTGTTTTTCTCTCTTCTGTGACATTTCCATTAAAGAACTATTTATGGAAATCAGTGCATAGAACTAGTAGTAGTTTCTGCATTTGGAACAACAAAGGTGCACAGTTTGGAGCATGCAACAGATGGATTGGATCAACAATCTCAACAAATTATTCACATTTTGGAAGGCCACATATGCCAGCACGATCCATACCAGCAGGTTAGAGAATATAGAGCTGATTTTAGTTCATGGTTGAATAACTTTATTTATGGTGTGGTGATGATGAATAAATGATTGCTAGGTGCTTTGACCTTTATGTTAAATATGAAGAAGAATAATTTTATATTAAACAATAATTTTAATTATTTGAAAGATTGTTACTTAATCCTGCTTTAAACAGGTAAATGCTTGTACAAGTGCAAACACAAAAGATGAGTTAAAAGCATAATTGACATTTAATTAAGGTATCGTCTGTAATATTTCACATGATCCAAGCCTAGAAGTCTAATAATATTTTTATTGTTATGGTCACTATAAATGGTCAGAAACAAAGAAGTATGTTAGGATGACAATGATATGAAGGTTTTATCTGTGTGTTTACTTACTAACCATTTACAAACTGAAAGAGATAAGGAAAAAAAAGAGACCTGGTTTTAAAGAGAATTGGATGAAAAAGATACCAAAGGAAAAGTGCAGGACAATAGACTTCTTCTTGTACTAACATATTGAATCAAAATTTAAAAGCAGCCATCTTATTAGAAGACAGTCAGGTCCTTTTAATAATTTTACAAGTTTAGAATCCTTGATGTTACATGAATATGGCTCCTTATTCAATATTTAAAGAAGCTGGTGATCATACACATTTGTAAGACTTGCAGTCAAATATTTTAGATGAAACATTAATAAATATCAATATCAAAAGATACTTAAATGTGGAAAGTTTACTAGGTGATTAAGTGACCCATTGCATATTTTTGTTTACAGAAAAACTGTGTTTTACAGAAGAAGTGAAAGAAGCATTGACTTTAGGGAAGCCAGTAGTAGCACTAGAAAGTACAATCATTACTCATGGCATGCCATATCCAGATAATGCTCAGTAAGTATCTCACACTCAAGCAAAATAATGTATTTGTATTTAGCTGTTACAATGCTGTTAAAAGTATATGCATGTGTGCAACCATCCTTATGATTCCTTTTGGTGTAATCCTGAGCATCATGATATTATGGAAAGTGAGCAAAGCAGTTAGGCATCATTAATTAAAACTTTATTCCCTTCCACGGACATAAACAAGATATGCCTAAATATATACATAAGCACACATTTGAACATGTTCTTTTAGAAAATTGATAAGGTGATAATACTCGTTTCAGTGCAGTTTTGATTCGCAATCATTTCCTTTTGTAAATAAACTACTGATGTACCAGTTCTAAAGAAAGTTTCAGCTCAGCATCCTAACAACTATAACATCATTGGTTATAAAAGTGCTGGATAAAACCACTAAAGCACTGATTCTAAATGCCACTGATAAGTCCTTTGGTCAGAAGTATTCAAAAATATAACATATTTGACAAATATCTGGCTTTTTTATTTTCAGAACAGCAATTGCTGTGGAAAATACAGTGAGAGAAAATGGTGCCACCCCAGCTACAATTGCAGTTTTAGCTGGACATATCAATATAGGTGAGCTGTTAGATGTAGCAATTAACACAGTTGTTCTGGCTGATGACTAAAGTTCATTTCTGACCGTGACAATATAGCACTCAGTATTGTACAGTATGATCCCAAGGCTCAACTTCTTGAAAGAAGGGGAAAATAATTTTAAAATAAATTCATAAAATTTTTAATTAATTAGTGTGGATTAATTTATTCTTATTGAGTCATGCTGTACATTCTTGTAAATACTGTATCTTAAGAATATTTATTTTGTGTGAAGACTTAGTACTGTTGTTGTACCTGTCTTGAAGGTATAATTACTTGAATTATTTTTTATAGGTTTGTCAGAGGGTCAAATTGAACAACTAGCCAGCAGCACAGCTAATTCTGTGAAAATCTCAAGAAGAGATTTTCCATGGGTTTTGAGTCAGGCAAGTAGATATTTTTAATGGGACATTTAATAGTTCTAGCTTTTTGTTGCTAAAAATGTGCCCTTGTAATGAGAAGACTTGATCATAGGAAGAGAACATAAGAAACCTTTTTCAAAAACAGTAAAACTTTGTAATTTGCTTTGCCTAAATTAAAATCATGGAAATCCAGATTCTCAAAAACAAAATTGTAACTGTGCTAGCTGTACACCCTGCCATTATTGATAAAGATATTATGCATGCTGTAGGGTCTCAGTGGTGGAACAACAGTCTCAGGCACTATGATAGCTGCCTATATGGCTGGCATACCTATTTTTGCCACCGGTGGGATAGGAGGTGTTCACAGAGGTGTAGAAGAAAGTGAGTTACAATTGTGTTATTCTTAGTAGATGTATTTGATTCTAACTCATGTCACAGAAGTATTATTTTTATTACTTTTGAAATCTAAACATTTTAAAAAACATATGTACTAACATGCTATTGAAGTCCAATGATTAACCATAGCTCCAAGAGTTGCATTTATTTGATATGTATTGTAGTAAATTCTTGAAAAGCATGTTGTGCAGTAGTTGTTGTTATTCTTTCACCCTGTCACACATATATAACTTGTCTAACTCAAACATTCCTGAGGATGATATTGATAAAGAAATGTCTATTGAATAGGTATTTTGGAAACTTTCTTTTTGTCTTTGAAGTACTGGCACTGGGAGGAAAACTATGTTTCTGTTTTAGCCATGGATATCAGTGCAGATTTAAGGGAATTAGGGCGCACACCTGTGGCAGTAGTTGCTGCTGGGGTGAAATCTATACTTGATATAAGTCGAACGCTGGAGTTCCTGGTAAGTTATCATTTATCATCCAGAGATTGAGATCATTAACCAAACATTATTTGATATTCTTCAGGCAATTTTGTGTGTGTGTGGGTGAAGATGGGGGAGTGTTACACCTTTCATCCTGCAACAAGTAAACCAACGGACACAAGGGGCTTAATTTCGTATCTTTGAGTGGGTGTGAGAGGAAGAGAGTGTTGGGGAAGGTTGTAATGTGCACAGCCTTTTTTTCCTTCTGATTTAATTTGACTGCTATGCAGTTGTTTGTATGAATTTCTTTTCCTTTGTACCATAATATTTTATGTACATGTGTGCACACACATGCATATGCAGACATGCGCATGCGTTTTATCATAGTGTGTAAGGACAGTGTTTTGGGTTTAAGTTCTTTGTCTTATGTTGTTCAGCAAGTTAATATTTAACTCATGTATTTTGTGAAGGAAACTGAAGGGGTTTGTGTTGTGACTTATGGACAGTCACGTGACTTTCCAGCATTCTTTTCACCCAAGAGTGGTTGTCAGGCTCCATACAATATAAACCAACCAGAAGATGCTGCTAACATGATTGGTAACACATACACACTTATAAAACAAAAGCAGAAAAATCACTTTATTTTCTTAGTTCCTATTTTTCATGAGGTGAAGTAAAATGATAACAATGACTTGCACTTTCTTTTGAAAGGATTTGGAAAAGTCATTGAAAATTCTTTGTCATTAATATTGCTGACTTTGTGGATGCCATTTTGATGTATACTACATGATAGAGGCTCAACAGAACATTATAATTTGTTAGTGTTACATATATAATGGAACACTCATAATAACAATAGTAATTCAAGTTTTGTTTGTTAGGAAGAAAACTACTGAGATTATTTGTATTATATTATAATATTATAGTTGTTTAGAAAAATGTTAAGTGTTCGTTTTTTAAATGTGTTTAATTAATGTTTCTCTTCAGCTGCTATTCAGCTTATGAAGCTGGCCAGTGGGATGCTGATTGCTGTTCCCCTCCCAGAGAAGTTTGCAGTGTCTGGGGAGGCCATAGAGACAGCCATCCGGGATGCAGTAAAAAAAGCAAAGTGAGTCAATGACTGATGTAATAGAGGAATATATCTATATATAATGGCAATTTGATGGATATATGGCAATCTTGCAAACTCCACCTGGAAACCACTCGGGTAACCTGCCGGTCCCAAGCCCGGATGAAGGAGGAGAGTTGGGTGTGGGGCTAGCAACTCCACCCTGTAAAAAACTAAAATGCTACAGAAACTGCAGGCATGCCAATCTTGCACATAATCTTGACCTCCTCTGATTGTAAATTAGAAAATGACAATTCAATTGTGCGAGCACAAAGTCCTCCTTTTCATGTCATAATGAGGACCACCAGTGTAGCATGATCATAGTCATCTCTACTCCTATAAAAAAACTTTGACCTTGATGAGGGAAAGCTAGATTCCACAATAAGTTATGGTCTCTCTCTCACCCTTCTTCCATCATATCCCTCCCTCCCCCTCTGTTTCTTTCCATTTGCATTTTCTACTTGCTTTCAAGTGTCACTTGAAGAAAAATAACTAGGTCTTAATCTCTGGTTCATGGAAATCTAAATGCAATTTATTTACTAATTTAGTTAGTCATGGTAATTCTTTGAACTCATTGGTATGAACATTAAGAAACTGGTTTCAAACATTTTTATGAAAGCAAGTTGAATTTAGGAAGAGTGAGGGTAAGAAATTATCAGAGCTATTCGAAAAATAATTATTCACATTTTAAAAAATATTTATCTCGTCAGAGAAGCTGGCATCTCAGGAAACAATGTCACACCTTTCATCCTGCAACAAGTGAATCAGTTGACACAAGGAGCTTCACTGTTAGCCAATATCCTTTGTGTGTGTGTGTTCAAAGACAAGCAACAAGTTGTTTTTCATGTTTAAATGCAATTGTCTTGACAGTTTTTATGATGCTTCTCATTTACTATCTGTGGCTCCCATTCTTTACTAATCCTGTGTGCTCTGTAAATTGCATCCCTTGACGCTTGCATAGATATTGAATTAGTGAAGAACAATGCTAAAGTTGCCAGTGAAATAGCTGTTGCCTTGGCTTGCAAAAGGGAGACAGCTTTGAATTGCTCCATTCCACCTTTACCACATAAATCTACCAATACTCATAAAGTGGTTACCAAAGATGCAGTATCATTATCACCAGGAGCTGCTAAACCTGTAAGTCTTTTAACAATTTACACATAGATCATTTTAGATCAGCTATGGGTCATGCAAGATGATTATCATCGTTCATTAAACTTCTTTGAAACAAGTATGGTCAATATAACAGAAAATTCAATAAATTGATGGTCTTGTTAATCTGATACATATTTTTGAATATGGAAAATTTTATATATGAATGCTATGTAAAAAAAAAAAAAAATTCTTTGTCATTTGGCAAGTGTTTTGTCATTCCTGTCAGTCATCTCTCCTTCACTTGTTTCCACCACGGTAGGATGGTCCAGAAGTTTGGTGGCAATTAAAGCACTTATCTCCACACCAGTCAGAATTAGTTCAGATTTCAGCATGGGGCATGCATACATCTCTGTCAATGTAAAACATATTCACCTTGGGGATTCCTGATTTCTTTTGATTTTCCAATCTTGTATCATGCCAATTAAATCACCTACCATGCTGAAGGTCAAACTTGGGGCTTTGGTTGGGGCTAATCATCGAGTCGCATCGCTGTGGCTGTTAGTCTTATGTCACATGGCAGTTATCTAGCCAATGTTCTTAGAGATATTGAGCACATTAGGTAAATTCTCTGGCATAGCATCAAACTAAAGCAATGATGACAGCATGCTTTTGCAGACATCTGGTTGCAGAGCAACCAGTGACAGCATGTGGGTTAATCATGCTTTAAAGCTCTGTGCTGTGGGTGTGTTTTATAACTGCAGTATGACAAAGTTTTATCATCCATTGTGACCCCACTGACAACATTAGGTATAACTGTGTTGACAGTACATACATCAAACATAAATTTATATGATGTATTTTTATGCTGTTTCTCATGGCATGATTAAAACTGTTGCTGTAACATCCAGTAGTAATTGCTAATGCATTAGTATTACTCACTAGGACTGATGATTTAACTGTAATGAAATTTACACATAAAAATGTGCTCATTCCTTAAGATGTGTCTTTTTCCATCATCAAGCAATCAAGGATGGAAGACAGAGGTAAGAGAAAGAAATGTATATCAGAGCATCCATATTTTTAATACCCTTACTAACTATGATGGGTGTGATTTTTACATTGGTAGCACGGTTACTAAACACTTTTTTTGCTGTAGTGTACAGAGGGTATGAGACAGCTGTGTTTTTATATCTTTATTTTTTTCTTTAAAGGAAAATAAGACATTTATTATCAGATTCTTTGTCTTCCTTTAAAATGACATTTTAATTGTCTCCTTTTTCTCTCTCAATACATGGCTCACTCTCTCCTTATCCTTCTCTTCCTTTTTATTTTGTAGTTTACGAACACCATTCAGCAGTCCATTAATTTCACTGAAACGGTAGTTTGCAAGAGTCATTTTGCAGTTGTGGTGGCATGTGTAGAGAGCTTTTTAAATTATTTTAACTGAAAAACTGCTGGTAAAATTTGTCTGGTATGATTGATGACGATAGTTCTTGCAGTGCCTTTGATAAGTAAAGCGCTTCTCTTATTTCTTTGTTGTTTTTTAATTATGTTTCTGGTTCATTTTATTCTTTGAAATGGTATTTCAGCTGTTAAAATTTTATTTGTAGAAGACATTTTTATGCTTTGAGGTACTGCATAAAGTGTCAAGAAATAACAACTGAATCAGAAGTGTATAGCTATGGAAAAAAAATCTGATGAGTATATTGTTTTTTGGTGGGGAGATCTTTGTGCAAAAATGAGGTGTTGAAAAGTTTTGTAACATGTGGCATATTATGAAGAGATATCATCTTCATCCAGATAAAATGTTCCATCATACGATTCTGTGAGCTGTGAAGTGCTGTATTTTTTATATTTGATCTGTAGTAAAAGTGAATGTACATAATCAAAACATCTGGTTGGCCTGCTGTCGATAAATGACATTTACAGTGAAGTCTACATAATTGTAGTCTATCGATTCAGATTTAAGAGCTTAGAGACAGACGAGCTATCTGAAGTTTGGTATAGATGTATCAAACTGAGCTCAACAGATGTGTAGCTTGCTAGTAAATGATGTGATGATAAGTGGACTGCACTGTACTTAATTTTCAACTTGTTTAATTTTGGGGGAAGTGGTAGGGGAGTTGTTCTCTTGTTTTGTTCTGTTTTTGTTGTTTGTTTCTTTTTGGAATTTCTTGGAAAGTTGTGAGCATTTAGCTTTGAACAGAGTGTTTCTATTTTTGGAAATATCTGTATAATAGTGTTCTGTTCTTCATAGTATTACATTGGATACTTCAGCTATTGCATTGATGTCTATTGTAAACTTGCGTGCAGTTGTGCGTGAAGCTGTGCTTGTTTTTGCAGAAAGTAAGAGTATAGTGGGCTGGGTAAGAGATGGGTGGTTGGGTGCATGGGGGTAAGGTTGGGTAGAGGGATGTGGGTGGATGTCAGTACTGGATTAATCTTCTCTTTCTTTTGTGTTTGTTCACAAGGTGGTTGTAGGAGGAGCTGTTCTTGATTTTTGTGCTAAAGTTGAAGAGAATGAAATCAAGGTAGGTTCAGTCAGTGCATGTTGTGAACCAAATAAGTTTTCTTTTGTGACATTAGTTCTTGACCGCCTTCAATGCCTTCTTCCAGCTTACCCAGCTAACCAAGGTATATCTCATATCTTTCATGGTGCAGACTTGGCTTTTCAATGTTTCATGTTTCTACAATGTTCCTATACTGTTTGTGACCTTTGTTTGCAGACTCTTTTGTTTGGTTAGAGACTTGTTTACAGTTTCTTGTGTAGCCTGTGCCTCTGTCCCAGCAGATGTCTGGAGCTACTTACCCAGGAAAGTTGTATCAGAGTTTTGGAGGAGTGGGCTACAACATTGCCAACTGCATGAGCCGGCTGGGCAGCAAGCCACTGTTTGTGTCTGCCATTGGAAACGACATTCATGCCTCCTCGTTGCTGTCTTACAGCACTCATATGGTAAATGCTGGTCACATCACACACTTTGGAATAATCCAAATATTCAGCAGTTTCTGCATGTGTATGCTCCCCATGAAATTTAATATTTACAAGCAAGCAACATATCCAGTTACAAGTTTTGAAGATATATGTGCTCCAGCTTAAAGCACATTCAGTCTTAATTGTTTTAGAGGGTAAGAACCTAAACAGGAGGCTTTATTCACACACATTCATACTCATATGCATCTGTGTGACCCTTATATGTTTACCTTTTCAATTTGTCTGATTTTGGTCCTAAAGCAGAAAGTTGATTGGTAACATAATAAACATATCCTTAACTTCAAAGGTCTTCTTTAGAACTTGTATTTTTCTGAGGGTGTAACAAGACAGGACTTCCTACCTAGACTCAAATTCCCAGCAAGGTATGCATCTTGTTGTAAGGACAGAACCGAACTCTCAGCAAGAAACAATGGTCTGTGCATACTACAAAATTAAATTTAACAGCTGAGAAACACATGAAACTTGTAGGTTCAAATTATTACACCTTGCAAAGAGATGTGGATAGTGCACTATTTTTGTTTGATATCACTGCGCGAGTGGGTGTGTGATCATCTGCTAAAGGGTAACTACAAGTCAAATTTAAATAAAAATAACATGAAAAAGCTGAACACTTACAACTCACGCTTTATTTTTGGTTTTGATAAAAAAATACCTCGAAAATGTCTGCTAATCCATTCAGCAACACTAGAAGACACAGCGTCTGCATACCTTGCTGGGAATTCAAGTCTAGGTAGGAAGTCCTGTCTTCTACAAGGGCAGAAAGAATTTACTGACAGAAAATGCATACTTAATTTAGTTTTCCTTCTTAGAACCATTGCAGCTGGTGATGCTATATGTATGTGCCTGGTGAGGCTGTGGTTTACCAGATTCTATAGTAGTGGTTTGGTTGTATGTTTTGCTGTATTTTCTAGGACATGAGTGGTGTCATACAGCTTAAAGGATACTCCACACCAACATACTGCCCAGTCCTTACTCAAAGTGGTCAACTTTTGTTTGGCATAGGAGACATGGAGATCCATTCACAATTTACTCCTGATATGGTATGTCTGCCTTATTTTTCCAGCAACATCATATTTGTATTTGACTTTGTTGACTTTGAGTAATTTTTCAATGTTTAGATGTATATATACACACACAGTGAATATATATTGTAAACTACATTCTGTAAGTTCATGTCATTATGTTTTCAGTATATAAAGCTAGATATTAGCAGCCTATACATTTTGTTATGGTCATATTAAGTTATTTTTTTTAAAGTAATGCTCTGTGGGTATGTTCTTTTTATGTTTTCTGCTCATTTTATCCTGAGCAGATTTTCTGTATCTTTTGTGCTTGGTTTCTTTTGTACCTTTTGTTTATATAGGTGTATTTCTGCCTTTGTGTACTCTACATGATCAATCTCTTTATTATTAGTTTATTAATATAATTCTTCTCAATTTATGTTTGGGATTTTTAATCAGCATATGATGATGATGATGATAGTATTTGTGTATGTATATAATAAATTCATGTTCCATGTTTCTAAATATCAGGTTTTATGGGTTTTATTTAATTGACCTCAAGTGTAATAATAATGGTACTTTACTACTAATAACTTTGAGGAATATTTAATCCACAAAGAAGCAGATGAAAAGTGCAGTGGCTAAGCATCAGGATTTTATCTTGTAATTTTCTCAAAAAATACTCATGGATGTGAGATTCACTCACACACTCAATACAACATGAGACAAACTACACCTGTCACTTGCAGGCCCTGTCTACTTTTGGCTGGCTGATACCGAGAATCTCTTGCACACGAAGAATCACAGAAAATGATACTTTTTGTGGCATTAATCTCAAGAATGGTTTAATGGTGTTTTACTGATACTGGAAAGAGTGCACTTTACCAAACTTGCCTTAATTATGCTTATTCAGACTATGTTTATATTTAATATTTAATAACATATTACCAGATGGATTCCATAGAGTGAGATTTACAAAATTCAAAAACAGATGAGAGTTTTGGGTAGTTATGTTTAAAATTGTTAGTAATAATGAACTGTTGCAGAAATGCTATAATCAAAGGCGCAGATTTTTCAGGTCAAATACAATAAATAGCAATAATACTGTACCATTGATCATTTTCATACTCAGTAGTAATAGTAATAATTCATTATTTTTCAATGTGGGCAAAATCTGGACATTTTAAGTTAGATTTTTCTTTCTTTTCAGTTGAAAAAATTCCAAGATGCTATTGCTTCTGCACCTCTGGTTTGTCTTGATGGAAACTTCTCTGCCACATTGATAGAGCAGGTCTGTCAGCTTTGTGAAAATGAAGGCACCCCAGGTTGGTTTTCTGTACCTTCATATTCTCATCATTGAATCAAATTTAGATTCAAATAGAAGAGATGACATGACAGGATAAGCAAGCAAAATAGGATCTGCATCTGGTTTTTATGAGTATGATTTTACTGCTGAAACATAATGAACATGGTCATATTGTTTAAAACCTAATGTGCATAAATAATCTGTCCTCTGATGTTGATAGCAGGAGTGTTTAACTCATATATGCTTCTCATCATATGGTTTATCTTGATGGATATAAACCAAAACTGAAATGCTTGCATGCACACATTCTTTCTCTCTTGCTTTGTCTGCATGTGAACATGATAAAATTATGTTCAACTATCACTTCATACATTTGAAACATTTTTTATTTCATTGTAAATTTTTTCAGTGTGGTTTGATCCTACTGATGTTCACAAGGCAACAAAGTTATTCCAGACTCATGCATGGAAAAAACTGACATACATTTCACCAAACTTCAGTGAAGCATGTCATATATGGAGTGCACTAACAGGAAAAACTCCAGGTCAGTCACTTCCAGTTTGTTCAACATGAAATACTTTCACTTATTTCTTTTTCCCAAGAACGCAATGCAAGGTAGTTTGTACATATCAAGATAGTGTTATTATCAAAGCTGAGTTCAAAATTATATGTTCAAGCCTATTTATTTGGGTTTTTGGTCTCCTTTCAGACGTCCATATTACTTTTGGTTTGTAAATTTCATTCATGAAAACTTCAGCCAGTTACCATTAAAAAAAAAATTTTCATCTTCCCACAGAAATTTATTCAAATCAAACTTTATTGTCTGTCTGAGGAAGTCCAAGACAGAATTTTTTTCTTTTGCTCACAAACTCAACTTTATTTTGCTAGAGTTGCCGGCTGACCTCTCTGAAGATGCTGTAGTGAAAACAGCAGCACAGTTTTGTCGGGATTTGCTTCAGCATATTCCTGTCATCATAATAACACTTGGCAGATATGGTTTGCTTCTTGCAGAAAGGCATGTAAGTTGCAGGCTTTATTTAAATAAAACTTGATACATTTTTATGTTTCAATTTGGGTCACTTTTATTTGGCATATCTGCACATTGCTGTCCTTTGATTTCTGGGTCATTGAAACTTTTGGAGACGACACTTATTTCTGGGCTAGTTCTAGTGAGGGTATTGTATTCCCATCTACTCTCCCTTTTTGCCTTATTTTCTCCAAACCTCTGTGAAATCTGGCACCCATTCAACAGCTGGATCAAGTTTGCTGCACCACAGGGGTATTGAACAGCTTACCTTTAGTCTTGGATGCCATTTCTCCTCTACACGCACTACTTGTCTCCTATTGATCTTTGCTTGTCGGTATATTTTTAATTTTTCTGCTTGTATTTCTCTATACATTGACTTTAACATTGAAACTAGAAGTAGGACCACTGTTCAATCAGAATGTCCACCTCTAAAAATGTGTGAACATGTGGGTTGATCTGAAGGATCATGTTGTTGGTGCAATAAAATTTGTACAGAGAATAATAAAATATCATGTAAAGCCATGGAATGGGAGAAATCTTCAAACCGCCAATTTCAGGACCAGACAACTAGCTTGTATTTAAGTACAGCTTGTTACAGCCTACAAAATGAAAGGTACATTGGTATTGTGGGCAGGCAAGCTTCCAGTCACTGAAGCTGTATCCACCATCACCTCCGGACAGTTTGACAGAAGTTCTTAGTGAATCAGGAGCTGGTGACTGGTAAGTGTTTATGTGTATGCAAGTCTATAGTTAAACACACCTTTAAAGTCTGTTTGTAGACACATGTAGGTGCATTGTATTTGAGGACATCTTCCTAATTGCCTTTTCTACTTTTGTGCAGCTTAAACGGCACGATGATTCACTTCATTATTCAAGGATATGGTCTCGATTTTTGTGTAAAGGCAGGCTTAATGGCTGCTCAACATTCACTGAGATCATATGATGCAGTCCCAATTTCCATTAACGAAGCCAATTTTACACATGAAAAAATACAACAGTGGGCTCATTTCCAGGCAGTAGATATTGTTTTGTAGAATTTCAATTTTTCTGAACTATTTTCATAAGGGACCAATGATTACAACACCAAGTCATATTTATGGCATTATCTACTGTAAATGTCATCTCATGCTGCATATTTTGGATTCTCCCTCAACAGATGCCCATTCTGCAGCCTTTGTTTTTGGTGCCACTTCCCATAATCCTTTCATAAGTAATAAAAGCTAACATCACTGTCTTGCATTTCTATCTGTTAACAGCTGTTAAGATGGGAATAATTTATGAAACTTTAGCACCATTCACATACCCAAACATTAACCAGATCTTTGCAAAAGAGCACTAAGCAGCAAGTTCAAATACACTTTATTGGGTAAATTCTTTTGTACAAAACATTTTGAGGATAGAATATTTCATGAAATATAAAACATTTGGAACTTTGGGAATCAACTCCCAACATTTTTGCAGTGGATAAGAACCTAATCTCTTCTATGCTCAGTGTTTTTCCATGGCCTTAAGAACTTGAATATGAGATTACTACTGAAGTAATGTTTACAAATGCTGACGAACTATTTCATGCTCTCATCTTGTTCACATCTGCATCAGAAACCTGAGTGAAACCTGTTATATGATCATTCAACACCCCACTCAAAGACAGAGAAATGTGCACTGTACAAAAGAAGTAAAAAAAATTTTGGTCTAAATGTGAGAAATATTAATTTCAAGTCCTTTCATTCTTGGTGTGTGTGTATATAGGGGTTTCTCAATGCACTAAATTTTTCGATTGTACTTTCGGGTTTATGTGCATTTTGGGTAAAACATTAAAATCTGAAGTTCATTTTCCACTACAGCTTAAAAGAACCCTCTTAAATCAGAATGTCCATTTTGTAGATCCAGCCCAAAGATTAAATTCACCTATGCCACATTGCTTTTATCCTGTTTACATACCTTCTTTTATGACATGCTTGCACAAGGAATATTGCTACTCTGCCAATATTTAAAATATTATATTGACTGGCAGTGCATACTAGATACACTCTAATGGTTACTCAGACAACCCAATTAAATCAGTTTAGTTATTTGCGCATTGATTTTTCCCTTCGCCAACCTGGTCACGGTCGTGGTGCCCAAAAGATCAGGAAATTATGCATTTTCCTCTTGTTGAAATGTTGCAGCAATTTTGAAATGCTGCGTCCATTCTTTCTCTTCAGTCTGTCCATTTTTTTCATGTTCTTTCATCAAAAATGGTAAAATGAATTGTTAATTTACCTGTCTTGTATATTTATGCTGTAATAGTTGCCGAATGTGGTGGATTATATCAACAGGATAGCATGAGTTAATGTATTGATCAGTTAAACTGCAAAACAATCAATTTTTTTAAAATATGACATTTCCCTGTAACTGGTGAAATTCAAAATATGAAGTTTTCTATACATTCTGTATCCAAGCTATCATGCATGCAAGGTCTTATAGACCAAGCAGGCTTTCACATTTTAAAGAAGTCCAAAAAATGTACAAGTACATCCCTTATGTAAACAATTTTAAAAAGTCAGAATCCTATTAACATGCATTTTACAGTAACTTGATGTCTTTAACACACTTAGTTTCCCCTCATTCATCTGTGCACTGAAAGTTGTCACAGTACCATCACTTTATAATGGCTATAGCTTTTAATTTTTTTTTTTTTTTAACTGCTAGAATATATTTAATCTTCATGGACAAGACTGATAAACATCCTTGCAGTTTTAATAAACATCATAATAAAGACATGCTAAAACTGATCTTGGTTTTTGGAATGTATGCACCACCTGCACTTGCACAAACACTCTCTACCCACCTTTCTCTTTATGCACAGCACCCTATCTCCCCCCCATCCCACCAACTTTATCAACATGTAACTGTAAAACTTCTTAAGCACTTCACAAACCTGGAACAGAAACAGCCCCTGTGATTTCTCAAAAGCAACACGCACTTTGTAATATGGCATACTTTCATTCATTTAATGTTTGTAATGGAATGTTTGTAATTTTTTTTTATTACTATTACGATCACTCACATGTGAGATTTTGCACCAACAGAGTTTTGCACTCCTTGATTTGTATAAATGGATGAATATATCGATGATGATATATACAAAGAGATAATATACAAAGTTTTGAAAAATTCAACTGTTAACTATATCAAAGAAATATAAGGAACCTTCAGCACATGTATTGTAAAAAAAAATGTGGTTCCAAAAAAACTGTACAGACGATGTTCAGTTGATGAGTGGATGAAGTATACCATGTACAAGAAGTATGGCTGGCTCTGAAAACTGGGGGAAAAGCGGAAGAAAATTACCAAGTGGTAGACATGAACTGATCAAGAAATTTAAGTACAGTATTTATTTCTTACACTCATTTGAGATGAATGGTACTAAAAGGTTACTATGCAGAATCCATGTCAAGGAAAAATATATTTCAAAATAAACACATTTGCAAACATATTCTATGTTCTTGTGCTTATATTTATTATGTTAACACAAAAAACAACCCCACTCTACCATCAAGGAACCATTGTAATCATAAACATGGCATAAAATCAATTTACAGCTGCTTGTTCTATTTGTTGCAAAGCTGACCGCTGATCTACAGGTAGATTCAAGGCTGAGACAAAAAAAAAAAAGACTGCTATTCTCCTAAAGTTGCATAACTTTTTGTCTTCCCACAGAACTAAAACAACCTGACCCTGTACTAGAACTTCTAGCAGAAACAACAATTTCTGATTATAACAGCCAAGTGATAGTCTCAGCATCTAAGTAACACATAATTTGATTAAATCTAATATTTTGTATGCTTGACTCATATAAATAAATAATTTTTTTTAAAAGTCCTCTGAAACTGAAACCAGTTTAAGCTTCCCTATAAGTGAGAACAGAAAGACCAATAAATTTGTAACAAGACTGAAAGATGGCAAAGCTTAATCTACATCAAAGTCTCAGTTATTATACTTCCCCTTCCATCCAAAAACCTAGTTATTGTAGTGAAAGACAATTCAAATGTAACATTTAAAAAAAAAATCCTTTAAAAAGAAAATATATACCTTTTTACACAAATGACTCGCCCACTCGTGGTTCAATTCCAGGCTTCTTCATGGGCTGTGGAGCAGTCATTTCCCGTGGTGTGAATCGAGTGGTAGGAATTACTTGAGGTGGAGGCTGAGACTTCATAGCTTCTTCTTCCTTTTCAGCAGCATACTGGGCTTGCCGTTTTCGCATTTCTGCTGCAGAGTCCAACTGATCTTCATCACGATGAGATTTGTCCTAAATTTTTAAAATGGTAAAGGTGATTACTTGAGTTAAAGGGGAGTTCCATTTTCTGTCATGTTGAATCACAACACTTATGGAGATGAAATGGCTGCACATCATACTGGGTTTCAGTCTTAATTTATTGTGAAGGAAATAGAAACAAAATGGAAAATAATAGCGACATGTAAAATAGACATGAAAGCCATAACCAATCATTCAGTTTTTTAACAAATATCTAAGGAATATTATCATCGACTGCTTTACTGTCTTTCTAACCGCATAAAAATTTCAGAACATACTCAAACTTCTTAAACTAAAATACAACTGAAATATCCAGCTTTCTATTGTTATATTTCTCTGTAAATTGCAGCATCATAGACAATGACAAGAGCATAAAAAGGATTGACAGGAGCACTGCCTGCAATGCACTGTTAAATTTTAGTACATTATTTCATTATCTTTACAGAATATCATATGCTCTGCTATTCCTGACCTTGTATATGAGACCAAGCACAAAAATAACCATGCCACCAAATGCACCAAAAAAGCCAGAGAGAACACAGCAACCATAACTCCAGGACAAATAGTTCATCCATGGTCGAGGCATCCAGCTGGAGTCATGACTCATCTCCGCAAATATCAAAGCGATTAGGAACACCAAAAATGCTGAAACAGAGCCAAAAAATCATGACATTATGCAGTCATAAAAAATTAGTGAAATACATCTCATATGACCTTGTGCTATTAACTACATTTACCATTGCCTTCTTGAAAAGGAGTACAATGTGAACTTTCCTTCCTTAATTATTTATGACAAAAATCTATGATAATCAAAATTGTGCTGTGTTGCTACTACCTATACCTATAAATATCAAAGATACAGCAATGCTCAATTAACAAAATGTTCTTCAGAATCTATTTCTCAAAAAAAATGTACATTTGGAAGTTTCCCATTAATACTTTCTTGATCTTTCATACGCTATCAGCATGCCATCTGTCAGCATCTTGGCTTTTACTTCCATGTTTCTTCGCAGATATATTACAATATAAATTGATCACAGTAGCATAACTATAATGCTAATACTGTCACAGTATGACTACAAACTAGTATTATTTGACTGCTTTTTCAATTAACTACTAGAATGAGGTTCTGTAGCAAACAGCTTCCAGTTTAGCAATGGCTATGGCAGCAGAGTCTGCAAGAATAACAATATATAAACAATCAAGAGCTGGCCAATGCTGCTGTGTGGTAGGATGCGACTGTGCAGGTGTCAAATGTTTCAGTTAAACTTTTTTACCGATTCCGTGTGGCAGGTATATCGAAAGGGCAGGTGGCAAGCGGCTCTCATTCATGCTATAGGCTGTGCAGACTAAGATTTCAATCCAATTTAGAATGCTTCAGGGATTTTAGATCTCCATATTTATGCGTGTTTCATACTATCCCATAGAAAATATTTCAGACTAATGAAGAAAATAATTTAGTATTCTAAATAGGCAAGGGTTTGGTAAATAGTGCAACAAAGCATGCATTTATGGTAATCATACTGTGAACATCAAAAGTCTTGTTAAATTCCATCTCGAATTGCTATTCTGGTCCACATCTTCTGGAATTCTTATGCTCGATTGCTCCCCAGACTAAAGGTGAAGAACTTTGCAAGAGGCTAAGCGCTGGTCTCGGCAGTCATCAGTCCACCTATACATGTCTGTGGTATGACATGATTAGGAATAATATATATCACCGATACATTTGTTTTGACAAAGGAAATTTGAGCTTATTCCTTTTGTGAAACCACAAACTTGTATTACTGGACTGCTGGCAGACAATTTTTTTCCAGTTCACTACTTAAACGAAGCAAGATTGTACAAAGCTTCCGGGATTAGTCACATTTTTTGTTTAGACTCGCGGAGACTAACAACGGATAACTTTACAAGAGGCTAAGCGTTGGTCCTGGCAGACAGACAGCAATCCACCTATGCACATCCATGGTGAAACACTATGGTCTGGCAATAGAATCTGATATAACTACACACACCAAAGTCTTAAAATTCCCCTTTCGCTTATTAGTGCAGATCAGATGAGGAGAAAAAAATAGAGACAGTAAATAAATACGACACGGCTAAATAAACATTAGTGAAGTGGAACATATCAAACACACGTGAAACAGAACAAATCAACAACAAACTGCAAAACAACAAAAAGAGACAGTCAACAAGCAAGAATATGACCAAAAGAAAAAAAAAAACAACCCATGCAAACAACCTGGAAAAGGACGTACAACAGTACTACTATTTTTTGGCATATATCTTATATCGAATAACTCTTAGAAATCATGTTTGTCTATGATACAACCACTTTTTTTATATCTGGTCATTTCTGCTTACAGATCGTTTACATGATTGTGAACTATACTGGGTTACAAGTCCTCATAACAATATTCACCACATACTCTTTAAGTCTTTGTGTTAATCTCAGACAATTTTTTTTTCAAAATGAAGTTGTGCAGCATCACACAATATAACAACATTTGACTCACCTGATAGTAGCATCAAAATAGCAATGATGATGAACATTCTGCCAACGTCTTTCTCATATATCTTCCTGTGCGTTTCACCAACAAGGTACAAGATGAGCAGTATCATTACGACCAGGTCCATAAGCAGTGTAAGCACACACAACAACTGAATGATTCGGAACCATGCTGCACACAGTCAAGTGCCATGGTCATTATACTGAACATAAAGAGTAACTGAATGGCATCATCATGTTTTTAATAAGCACTAATAATGAGAAAAGGCCCTTGCAAACTTTATGTAGCATCTCTGCAACCTACACAGCATAAGTTGAAACATGTGAGCCAAGCTTTGTTGAGAATTTCTGGATCTGATCAACTTAATATTCTATAATCTGCCTTCAGTTGATAACATTCCTTCTTAAAAAGAAAAACAAACTTAAGCAGATGAGACGCACTCCACCTCCACGTTTTTCTTTGTATAGCAGGATGACACAAGTTGCTCCTAAAAATCTTTATATAGGTTTCAATCCTTTTTAGTTCTCTAATCTGTTACAGTAATCCCTCACTACTTTGCGCTTCACCTTTCGTGGCTTCACATTTTTGCGGATTTTGATAAGAAATTAGTGGGAAAAATGATTCGAGGATCTAAGCTTATTTTCTGCAAAATTCGATCAGTGGAAAATATATATATTTTATTATTTTGTTAGATGAAAAAAAGCCCAAAGTTTATAAAATATATTACTAATATTAATTACAACAATAAAGAAATATTATAAATAATAAAATTAATATGAATTACAGTAAGTAGTGCATGTATTTATTTACTCTGAAACGAGAACCAGCATCGCTTGCCTGAGACGCTACTTGCCTACTCACAATTGTAAACAACAGTGTGGGAATGGTATTAGGAAATGGGAAAGGTTTATGTAGCGTAAAAGTGTGTGTGTGTGTGTGTGTGGGGGGGGGGTTATAAAGCCTTAATACGGTGTATAAAAACATAAATAAATATGCCGTTTCTATTATGCGAATTTTCGGTTATCGCGGGTGATTCTGGAACGCATCTCCCGCGATAAACGATGGACCACTGTATCCACATTTCCATTTCTGATAACGATCATCATCGAAATGAAGCTTAGATGTTTTTGTGGACTATGAGGTCCTTTATTTCTGTTCCTGTTCTTCTTCCTCAAAGATGCACGTGCGTGTCTGATGATTCCGTCAAACTATCAACTACGTTACGGCGACGTAATAAGGTCACAATCTGTCTTTACCTTTCGAATTTTAAAATCCTACACAACGGTTAAGAGTTTGTCGAGCATAACCTCGATGCAACA
Source organism: Pomacea canaliculata (assembly GCF_003073045.1). Lineage (NCBI taxonomy): Eukaryota > Metazoa > Mollusca > Gastropoda > Architaenioglossa > Ampullariidae > Pomacea > Pomacea canaliculata. The sequence continues at coordinate 11,905,057 of NC_037593.1, forward strand.
AAACTGAGAGTAAAATACCGGAAGTGAAGTGTTAACAAACAAGTGTCTCTGTTTAAGCACACACCTGTAATATTCATATAAAAAGGGGGATGATTAAGAAGTGTGATTAAACAGATGGATACCTCATTTGTATATTTAAAAACAGAACATTTCTTACGCGGCATAATTTCGCTGGCGACTCGCACGAACTCTTCCGAGTGGATCCACCAACAGCCAACATAGGACTTCATGGCTGGGTCCGTGGGTATTATGAAGCCATAAAGACACACATGCCAGAGTCCGATATTACCGAACGAGCTATGGACTCGCGTCCATGATTTGTACCAGAAGGGCGATGTGAAAGCGACGAACATCAGCACAAAAGCTGTGACAGAACACACGAGCCCTATCCGATAAAACAGCACCTTCGCCGACATCTTGAATTTTTGAGACTCAGGTAAACCTGTCGCTGGAGGTGACTTGTCCACCAAATGGTAATTGCGCGATGACATGTGGCTGGCAGTATCACGGCGCGATATTCTCACAAGCTTGAGGCCCACTACATAAAGGAACAGCGCAGTTTATTACAAAACGCTGTGTTAAGCGCGATGAACTGCCGGTGTCATCTGTCCTACGCGGGACGCGTCTACTTTTCGACGCACTTGAGGGGGGCAAACGTTTCTGTGTTCCGTTCTTCGCACAGAAAGGACCATGGTCATTGAAAGCGAACTTAAATATACAAAGCTAAATCAGTAATATTAATAACAACTGTGCATGACTTCGTGCGCACGTACATGTGTTTAAAATCACCTTGTGAATAAATATATATATTAATTTATATATATATATATTTTAAGACACAGGAGAGGTCTCCGAACCCACTATATTTTAGACATGAGGAGTAATGCAGAAAGCACAGTGAAAGCTTCCTGGCAGTAATATCACGAATAGTTTGGAGTGGAGAAACTTAAATATTATTTGAGAATTAATCCCTGGAAATACTTTCAGCAAATATGTGTTTGTCGATCTCATTTGATCTCTCGATATTCAAACGCATTGATTGCTTTGGCGGGATATAGTGCTTCCACTTTGAGGTGGGTTAGGGTGAACTATGAGGGGAGATGAAGAGGGAGGAACCCGGAAAAAGACCCCCAGACGGCAGCCTTGTGTAAGGGCGTAAAAATTTATAGTGGTTAAAACCTTTCCCCCCTGGCTCACCTGTACGTTGTAGACTCGCCCGCCAGGAATGTCGTTTGTGTCGTCGAGCCTCGATCACACACCTCGAAGATAAAATGGCGCTTACGGGGACGAAGCGGGCCATCACTATTTTCGGGCTGATCTTCACGTGCTTGGCATTTGTGTGCATGATAGTGTGCTTCACGACACCACACTGGCTGGAGAGGTTTCCTTACAAGCGAAATACCAAGGTCTTCGTGCGGCTGGGCCTCTGGGAAGCGTGCTTCAATGACTGGCAGTACTACAAAGATTACCTGGGCAAGAGGTACAATGGGTGCTGGTGGATCTTCCACTTCGAGTACCGTCCAGTTTGGCCCTGGCTTAACCCTCGTAAGTGGTCAATATAACTGATAGTTGTAATGTTATATTAGAGTTTTGAAGAGGGTGGGATCTGTATTTTATTAAGTCTGCATCACTCGGTCTTTCTGAAAGAAATTAGAACGCTTTCAAAATACCGGAAGTGCTGCTCAAAATATATTGAGAGTAAAACAACACATCCTGATCGTAATTTCTCTGTGATATTAGTTGCAGTGTTAGAAGTCTGAATGTTTTGTATTTCTTAACTATGTGGCTACACATTTTCAGTGGCTGTAGCAGCTCAATTTATAGTTTATATTTTATGTATCTTCTTCTTCGTCGTTCACTCAAATATTTTATGTATAAAGTTAATGTTTTGTTGTGTCAAGCTATATGTGCCAGGATGAGACATGCCATTTGTATCATAAAGGACATAACACACTAATAAGACAGATGTTTTGAATGTTTGGAACATTTAATACTGTTTATTTTTTTTTTTTGTATTGCAGCATGGCTTCTGGCCGTACAGATCATGATGACCCTGGCCTTGATGTTACACATGACGACCATTGTCTTCAACATTCTCTATTTTGTTGGTTGTTGTCCTCCACACAAAGAGCAGAGCTATGTGCGCGCATCATGGATCATGAATTTCTTAGCAGGTACCAGCATGACCCTTTTAGTTCTCTCCTTGGTAAAAGGAATTATAGCTGTGCTGCATGTCTCATTTTCTTTAGAGCAGATTATGACAACTGCAGACAAATCTCCATAGTTGTGGCTCTAGGACATCAACAAGCACAAATATCTTTAACTCATTTTCCAAGTTCAGTCTGTCCCCTTCACGGGTAACATGTAACTTCTTCAAATATTTCATAAAAATGACTTTTCATTATAAATCATGATTGGGCCCTGTGGGCATTTTTATACATGTAATGACAATCCAAATGCTGATATACTGCTCATAGAGTAGATAAATGAAAAAAAAAAAATGAAATGTGAATTTAGGGATTAGAATTAATAATGACCAGGGGTTGTAATATAATACTTTCCTTTTTCAGGTGCCTTCATTACCATATCTTCTATTATTTTCGCCATCAAAGCTGACACAGATCGCCAGTGGCTGCCAAACCCTGATTCCAATTACCTGTCATGGTCCTTTGGCTTCTGTGTGCTGTCTGGATTCTTCTCTTTGTTTGCAGCAATTTGCCTTTTAGCTGACTATATGCGCTTCCGGTTTGAAGACGAAAAAAACAGTCGTGGACCAGCTTATGCAGTTAAAGCAAACCCTAAGTTCTAATTTTTGAGTGTGTTAGAGGTGAAAAAAAGTGAATCTGAAGTTGGAAAAGTTTTTTTTTTTTTTTTTTGGAGGGGAACATCTTTATTTTATTTGTATTTTTGTGGAGATTTAAACTTCATGCAAAAGGTAATAATGATAAGAGATAGAAAAACTCTGCCAGAAATTTTGATATAAAAAAATCCAGTGTAAACCAGGTATACATGTAAATATTAAGTCTTATACATTTTTCAAATAATACTTTACTGTTTAAATACCAAGGCTAACATGGTCATATATGATCATTACTTTTATGTAATAAAGAAAGCAAATGAGTGTGAGGGGGTGTGCATGCAGTCATGTTTTTGTATGTGTGCATGCGCTTTTTGTGAGAATATACTAAATGATTTTATTGTATAAGTGATTAAGTACTAATGAATTATCCTTTATGGTGTGGAGGGGGATTTTACAGCAGGACTTGTAAGATACTGATACAGAATGCCTCTCTTTCCACTGTACATGAAATTCCCAGCTATGCAGCATTTCTGTTCAGTCAGTTGTAAATAATATGTAAACATATCATTCCTTTATGTACATATCAAACACTATACAGGCATAGATGATTTTAGTTTGATTAGTAAACATTCTTTTTTTACTTATTTGTTCACATCATTCCTTGTGTTTTTCTCTTACAAAATATAAAATTCACACCAGTTTCAGGAGAGAATATTTACATGCTATTCCATTTGAGATACAGAACTGATCATTTAAAATGTCCATCCGATAATATTACCCCTTTTCTTTTGAGATATTCCATTTTCTTCATTCACTTGAATGTATGTGTAAGAACATTTTTAAAAGCCTTGTTCATATAACAAACATAAAGGAGTTTGTCTTCTATATATTTTGCAACGATCAATAAAATGTTTATAAGATTTCGGAAACTTCTTGAGGTTATATGTGCATGTATCCATGCTAGACAAGAAGAAATTCTAATCTCAAAATCTGAGTGAAAAATATTTTTGCTTCAACATAGGCTTTTCACCTGCACAGGAAAACAGCTTGATCATTCTGCAACATAACGTACAGTACAAAGATATGCATAGTAATCTTGTTAAATGTTGCGTTTCAATTTTTTAAATATAAACTTGTGCCAAAATTAACTAAACGTCATAATCTACTTATCTACTATGACTAAAACTGTTATATTTTACACCCGGTAGTACGCGCCCCCATTAGGGTTAGGCAACGACATAAATAAACACACATTGTGAAAATAAGAACTGTACTTTCATGCGCGACGGGTACTAGCGGGTATACTTTACTCTTTGGGGTACAGACCCCGTACAGTCGCGAAAAAGATTGAAAATCCACTTATACAATTAACAGTCAATTCCATGGAATGAGTAGTGAAGTAAGTTTCAGACATAGAAACGTTGGAAATGAGATCTGAAGCGCAATTCATTTAACAAATAAAAACGTTATTTTGTCACGAACCGCCTCTGACGTGCAACGACGTACACAGAATACAGGCCATTTAAAGCATAACTGGGATAAACAAGCGCTTTGAACGGTAGACACCCGATAAAACATTGAAGCATTTATGAGACAGGACAGAAAATCTACATTTTTACATCAGTCAATTACAGGCGCATAAACCATTCAAACACCTGCAAACACCAATTAAGCAAACTCCTCATAAGAAGCTATATAGGGGAGAACTAGCAGTGGTTCAAATGACTGGCGATGTTAAATAAAACATAGTACCAAGCAGGATGGATTTGTCCTACTACAAACTTCTAGATGCAATGTCAGTTCGACTTATAAGTGTATATTTTGTTCTGTTAAAGTTCTCCCTATGTGAATGTTAGACGCAGCTATGGAAATGGCCTAATTTTTTTCTCATCAGTAGTTTATAATTTATTGTATACACTTCATATCGTTTATTAAAGATGTGTTAAGAGAAGGCTTCGAGTTTCACTACAGATCATGACTACTTAGCCCACACACAAAATACAAACATCGTCTGAATTTGGTTTAAGCCTAGTACATGAAGGTACCGCCGCGCACAGCACCAGTCCAACCCTTCACACCTAAGAAAGACAGGCAGTGGACTCGTCCAGGTGTCCTCACAGGTAGTAAACTACCAAGAGTGTCGCTTCCGCAACCACCATGTTGAGACGCTCGAAGGTTTTCGCTATCGCTGGTTTCATCTTCAGTGGCCTTGCCCTGGTCTTTCTTATCGCTTCCTTTGCCTCACCCTACTGGGTGGAATCTCACAGAAATGTCCAGCCTTCTGGATTCCTGCGGATGGGGCTATGGGAATCGTGCTTCAGGAACTACTACGACACATACCAAATCACCAACAAACGCTATGATGGCTGCTTCACAGTTGTGTCTTACGAGTTTCGGGAGCTGCGAGGCCGGTTTATACCTAGTAAGTTCACTATTCTCCTAGGGATTGGCAAAACACTTACATAGACTTAATAAGGCATCTTACAAGCACATGGTCACAACTAGAAATATTGTTTTCTAAAACACTGATCTATTCTGTTGTGTCTTTTAACCCAGTTTCTCAATTGATCGAAATTTGTCGAATCACTTGGCATGTAAATATTAATATATTTCATGGTATAAGTAATAGAATATTATAATTAATTCATAAATTATATCAGGTAAGTTGTTGTATAAAATGTTGAAAGCATTCATTTAGTATTTGCGCCTGGCTGCAACTCCCTCAGTTCTTTCAAACAGCGTGTTTCCGCGTAAACAATAAATAAAATTGTTGACATTCGACAAGAAACAAAAACGCAAACAATTATAATAAACATCTGCTTGCTGTATGTTATGTTTGTGAATTCGTTTGCATGAGCTTGTGTACACATGCATCTCAAAGTTGTGAGAGAAAGAAAGCATCAATAACAGAATGCGTCATGAGTGAATGCACCTTAATCAATTGTTCTGTGTTTCAGCCTGGTTTCAAGCAGTTGAAGGCATGGTGACGTTTTCGCTGATCCTACAAGCTTGCATTGTTGTCATCAACATCATCTATTTCATCCACTGTTTCCAGATCCAAACAGAGCTGTATTGTATTTTTGGTGCTGCAGTGGCCAACTTCATCTGTGGTGAGGACGCATCACATTTATTGTTCATTTGATTCTCTATAATGACATTGCCTTTGTTGAAATTCTGTTGGAACCAAGCTCCATTACTTTCTGTAAGCAGCTACTGGCTGAAGCACACAAGAAACACTTAGATTTACAATAACACGAAATTCCTTTTTTACTTTTTTGTTGATTTTGGCTCATATCCCCCTTAATTTCCATCAGGATGCTCAGATTCAGAATATGAGATTATTGAGAGTATGATTCCCTGCATCTTACTTCTCCAATATTTCATCATTATTCTCTTCAATGAAGGTTATATTAGTTAAACTGTTTGAGCTGTATTAATGCTATTTGCATAAAATAGTCCTAATGCTGTACTTCCTTTCTTTGATTGTTGTTTAAAAATAATTTTGTTGCAGCTTTCTTTCTTGGAGTTTCCACCATTATGTTTGGTGTCCGAGTTGGGACAGACAGACAGTGGCTTCCGGAACCTGATCTGAATTATTTGTCCTGGGCCTATGGCTTCTGCATCTTGTCAGCTTTTTTGTCCCTCTTTGGTGCCATGGCCATGCTGACAGACTTTTTTCGTCTCCGTTCGCAGGCAGCCTATGATAGCAGAGGTCAATCCTATGCCATGTCACCTAACTCTTACAAATATTAGTATATACGTGTCAGATTGTGAAAGATGTGCAGTATTTGTCTCAATCCCAGCGAAGAATGACATTCAGCTTTGCTGGTATTGATCAAGATATGAAGACATAGTGCCTTCCAAGGGGCAAATGCTTGTGGATGCTTGACCAATCAGGTATTTTTGTGTGTATAAACATATAACATTAGGAAAGTTGACTAATGTGCACCATCCAAACAGACATTTATTAAAATGTTGACTGCATATTGAAAATTAAAGATTTCTTCTATTTTACTGCTTATTTCTTGTTGACAGGAATGCATATCAGATGCAGGTTAGCATGTAATATTACCAAATATAACAGCTGGTTTTTTTGTTTTAGCTTTTCTTTTTCATTTTCCTGTTATTCGTTAAAAAAAAATGCTACAAGAAATTATGTGACAAATTAAGATGAGCAGTTCCTATTTCACAGTAAAGATCATTTTATAGGATAACGAAAAAACTTAGAAGTATAGCTGTTTTTGTTTGGTACTGCAGATTGTTGAAGGAAAATGCTGATGAGCAGCTTAAACAGATAAAAAAAAAAAAGAGTTATTTGTGTGTGTTTGCATGTACAGTTATGCTTACTTTGTCATTGTGATCATAATAAACAATATGATGATTGCTTTTTTTTTAAATACTTAGACTAGAACTACTTTAGTAGGTTTGTGTTTGTAGTGTACAGCTGACTGAAATTTGATGAATTATTAAATTCTAATTCATCTCTCATTACATTTACACATGCACACGGACCTTGCCATATATGTAGTAACTTATATATTGTAGTGAAAAGATTCTTGTTTCCTGTACATTATGTGTTCAATTATGGCTGCTGTATATTCTTGTATCTAAATTTTTATTTCTTTAAGCTTGCATTTTTACAGATAGTTTCAGAACAAAATGACGTAGGTCTCAGGTTTTCTTTGGCCCTTTTTTTTTTAAAGCGTCATTGAATAAAACCTCCAGGAGGTTCTATTCGACTAACGATAAGCACGTTTACAGCAGACACTTTAGAAAACATTACATGTTCACTTTCACCAGTAAGTATAAAGGAGCATTTTGTCTTTTGACTCTAATTCTGCTTTACTATCTTCTCATGCCAGCATTCTGTTACAATGTATTCATCTCTCAGTTCTTTTGATATTCCTCTGAGCACAAGCAACTGATCAGTCAGTTTGTAAATGTATGCTCTGGACTTTTTTGAAAAGCTGTTAAAAGTAGAAAACTGCATGGGGCAATGAAGTGAAAACTGTTTGATGGGTTATTAGTGATGCAACAAGCAAACATGAAGCAACTGTAATTATTCCATCAGTTTGTGACTAGCGCAGGTCACTTCATGGTGCTTTCTTAAAGTACTATTTGTTTCTGGTTTATTATATTATGTATTTTGCTGGGATGCTTGCAGATATTGGCCAAGTAGACAAGACAATGCTTTGGCAAAATAAGATTTATAATATGAAAAAGATTGTATGCATTTTGTAAATAGAATTTTAGCACATATCATGGTGTGAAGTATGATAGTAACTGGTTAACTGTACCACCTAGAAATTGTGTATTTGATGAGCATGAATTGGAGCACAAGTGTATTTTCTAACTGTATAGTTTGTATGTGTGGTTGGTGGGGAGGGAGGATAAGAGTATTATTGCATTTTCTAAAAGCATTGTTTGTGCATTGCTTTAAGCTGTATAAAATATAAATATATATGTATAAATCACTGTTAATAATTCCATCGATTTTTTTTTTATAGTTTAGACTTGTAAAGATATTAATATTTCAGAAACAAATTAAATAATTTTGAAACATTATTTGCAGTTTCTGCTTTTGGACTTAAATTAGATTCATTACTGATGCTGGACAGATAGAGCCTTATGCAAACACACATTGGCAGCTATTTTGTCCTTGAAGATTTTCTTGTGTACTAGTTTGCATGGGAATCCTGTGACACAAAATGGTTGCTTTCTGTTGTGGTAAACAAATTTTAACTAAAGGCAAGTGAATTTTTTAAAAGTTTTGTAACGTTTTTTAGGAGGTTGTCTTTGACGACTGTTTTAGTCTTTTTCATCTTCAGAGAAAGTGAATGATTATATACTGCAGACTAAAATTGCTTTTGGACATTTGCAGATTTGTGTCCAGGAAACTGTAGCGTGTTAATTCATTTGTTGTCAAGATGCATCCATGAAATTCTCTTTCAAGTAGCTGGTATTGACAAATTGCAATTTTTACATGTTTCATTGCTGAACATTCTTTAAAAAGTAATTTGAATATTGAGAGAAAACCTGTTGCAATTAAAACATTTTATAGGAATATGGTGTTGTTATCTACTGTACGTGGCATATAATAGCTTTGTGGTTTGTATGCTTATGAAAAGAATTTAGACTCGCTTGAGTTATAGCAACGAATTATTCGGAGGAGAAATAAAGAATGCCAGAAAGTAGGGGGCGGGGGGGGGGGAGAGACCAAGAGATGCTTGTGCTGTTCATCGGAATGAACGATTTAGAAAAAAAGCAGATCTTCGACTTTTAGGGTGGGATGCTATTTGGCGTTAGATTGCAGGGTTGTTAGTGTTTCTTGGATCCTGAGATAGCTACACATATAGTTTGCAGAGGGAAGGGGGGGAGGGCGTAGTCGCGATTGGGACACATCATCATCCAGTCCTGCCGTTGAATCGTAGTGGAGTACTCCACAAGTGAGGCCAAACTCAGAAAATGATTTATGCTGATATCCAGGTCACCAAATGCTACAGTACGATCTCCATTTCTAATTGAGCGATAATTTGCTCGACGCCTCAGTCTAGTGATGAGCAAGCTATCCTCGCGCTCGCTGCTCACCCAAGCACATCGCTTACACCTGTACCAGCTACTTACATTTACAACTATATCGTTATATAAACCTGACGATTTAGAAATAAACTGCAAAATCGCCCACACATTATTTTAAAAACTGTCTATTTTCTCTCCCCTCCTACACCTGTCTGTGGACTCGCCCATATGTCGTTGTACCTGAACCAGTCCACCTGGTGCCTGAGCTATTGCGCATTTGAGCAAAACTGTTTTCCATCATTAAAGATAATGAATAACTGGTAAAAGGAACTTTTTAAGGACATTAAATAAGCCATCCCGTTAACACCGACGACTTATATTATACTTTCCATTGCGCGTGACATGACAGTGTCTGCCCGCGTCCAATCAATGATTAGAAACCAGTCTGTACCCTGACAAGGCGACGCCAAAATGGCGGTGGGAAAACGGACGACGGTGTGGACAATATTGGGGACCATCACGGGTGCCTTGGGGATGGTCTTGACTATAATCTCCATGGCTACTCCCTACTGGATCCAGTCCTGGCTCGACAGGAAAACAGGAGTTGACAGCATGGGTTTGTGGGAAATTTGTTTCGGCAGTGATTTCGCTGCTCCCTGGCACGTCCAAGACGACCTGGGCCGACGGTACGCAGACTGCAACCATGTTTTGTCATACGAACTGCGAACCCTTCGAAAGTGGCTGTTTCCAGGTTTGTTGTCTGTTTATCTATAAGTATATAGCCTATAAGTACAGTACCTGTGGCTAAAATGTATTGTGCATTAACCTATATGCTTATGATTAGTTTATAAACACTACATATATCAATAGCCCTTGCAGATCCATTTCCGGGTATCGGTGTACTCAATGAAAACTACAAGAGTTGGCGGATTCCAATATCTGTTAAGGTTGATCCGTAAACAACTGCCCGTATTTACTTAATACCTTTAATAATTGCAAATTGGAATTTGAAAGTATCTGGTGATGTTCATCTGTGACGGCATTAGCCGTTTCACATCTTGAGCTTGTTAAACAGCACTGTAGGGTGGTGCTTGATTAGTTTAGTTTAGTCCTTGTTACTCCTCGAGGAGCACAAGGCCGCAGGTGCTTGATTAGAGCGCAGTTATTGTTAGCATTATACATAAGAGAAAGGCACCAGTATCTTTAAAAGTCTCATATTTCATTCTTGATGGATGCCAACATGCTACATCGTAGTATGCTTCAGGATCATTTATGTTTGAATTGCATGTGTATTGACATTCATATAGTTATGTTACAGAACCTGTTATTGCATTCCCAGTCAAGGGGCTTTCAAAATAACCTGATGGACTTGAATTGATGCAAATGCTTGATATAAACAAAACTAACTCACAATATAGAATCAGTATCAGAGGCTGTTAAGGGACATTTCTTTGTGTACCACATACAGTAAGACACACCCAGTAATGCTGCATTAAGCTGGAGGTACCTAGACATTTCACATCAGAATGATCTTTTTCATGTGAAAACAAGTTTGATATGAAGACATGTCTGTTTTTTGTTTATCCAGTGTGGTTTATCATTGTGGAAATCATGGTAACTGGAGCATTGATTGCTCAGCTGGTGGGCTTGATTTTTGCCATTGTGTACATCAGCAGTGCCTGCGCCCCACAACACGAGCACTTTACCCTCCTTGTTGCAGGCATTATGCAGTCTGTTTCAGGTAATTCCAGTAGCATTTGTTTAGACATCAAGTTTTTTTTCATTTCATTGATATGTCAGTTACTTTAATAGCTGAGGTGGTCACTGTATCTGACTCTCACCCACCCACTTGGTGCCTAGTGGCTAAACTGGACACACACAAACTTATATATATTTGCATATCATAGCATTCAATGCAAAAAAATATTATGAGATATTTATCATATTCTAAGATGTATGTAATAAAACTAACTGGTTTATCCTTGATTTTGGTAAATCACTTTTTTAAGTATTAAAAAAGATGAAAAGAGAGACATATTGGCAGTACTAGATTTCAGATATCTTTCATGAACTCGTAAAAGTGTGTTTTCTTTTCAGGAGCAATGTTGGCCATTGGCACCATGATCTACGCATATTTTTCTGGGATTGACGTCTTTTGGCTTCCCTCCCCTGACTCGAACTTTCTCTCTTGGTCTTTTGCGTTAGCTGTTGTTGCAGCTGGATTTGCTTTCTCATCAGCAATATTCCACTTCATTGACTTTATAAGATTGAAAATAGTGGTAGACCTGGAAAGGAGGGCAGAAACTTATGCACCTGGCTCTTCAAGGTATTAGAGAACAGTGTGCCTTTTGTTACAAACTTTGGCATCTTGTCACTCTCTGGATACTCACGGACAAGAGCAGACAGTCTGAAAATAAACAGATGATGAAAGTTATGTTCTGAAAGACAAGTGTGGCTGATAAATGATTGGGAACCCTTAAAAAAAATGTTCAGGTGCCTTTATTTGCTCATTTTGTAGTGGGAGTTGTGAGTTTAATTGACGTGAAATATGTGAAAGCGAATTTGAGATGATTTTAGAGTAAGGAGGACACTTGTGTAGTCTACAATAACATTCTGTACATCATCCCATCCCCTGCCACAATCACCAACACTTCAATCAGTTGTGATCACTGTTATCATTCAGTAGTTTTTATATTGGTTTACACCCATCTTTGTATTTTTAGGTGTGGTTTCACCATCACTCTCCACTTAAATATTATGCAGAAAATATGTTTTCTATATCTGTATTTCATAAGGCATAGCCGATGTTGACACTGCATTAAGCATCAAAGACCAGCTATGTAGAACTGCACTTGTATCTATAATATGGTTTTGCTTGGTAGTTGCATTTAGTATATGGTTTCATTTTATTTCATTTCATTTTGGAAAACATACAATATTCATCATTAGTAAATTAGTAATAAGCAATTGTGGAGAGTGGTAAAAAGAAAGAGTGTGTTGCCTGGGATCTTAATCATCTTTACATCCATTGGTGATCGTGTCTGAAAGAGAGACAAAATATAAAAATGATAATTGTAAAAAATATATACTGAAATATTAGGCAAAAAAACCCTCCTTGTACTTTATAATATTTTTATGTAAATAAATTTGCCAGATTGTACGATTTTTTAAAAAATATTTCATGTATACACAATGTAAATACATTTTTTCAGAAAAATTACTTTCTATTAGTTATTTTGTATACATTGTGTGTGTGAGTGTGAGGTAAAGAAAAGTGTACATTTGCTAACTAATCTGAATAAAAAATAAGCTTATTGAAAACTAAGCCAGTTTTAAACTTCATGAAGTATACAACACCTTAAAACTGATGTGTGCATCTTATTTGCTCTGATGTGTGTTCTTACCATTGCTAAGTCCTCTGTAAGGACATGTTTGAAGTACGTTAAAATCAAGATGCTCCCACCACCAACTTTCTGCTATAATCACACATCTATTGAGCTGTTTCATCTTGCATATCAAGTGATATGCAGGTGAAGGTTATAACCCTTCTGGAGGACAAACAACCTCCTTGACTTAGGTTGCTCAGTGCTTAATCAGAGGTTCTGATAAATTTGTTTTAATAGTAAAAGTTAATGTGTTCTTAATCTCATTATCTATAAAAGCGCACCTTAGCTAGTCTGGACTTAACCCTTTTTGACAAAATATGGAGGACAGTAACTGCAGTAAAGCATTTGGTGCATCTATTTGTAAATGACCAAACTTATTTTTAACATATTCTTAATCAGCAACTTGCACTGACACTGATCCTCAAAAAATTAGTAAATAGTATTTCGCCAAAATAAAAACTGCATCTATATCTTGTATCTATAAAATCCCATATTGTTGTGACCTTCAAAACTCAAGTTTACAAAATTAGATATATATCTCATTTCAAAAAAGATTGTGAAAGTGATGCTTCAGTAATGTCACATAATGTGTTGTCACTAAAAAAGTAATAATAAGTAATATAAATTATAATGCATTTTACAATCTTTATTTTAAAAACTTCTGTTTGGGAATTTTTCCCCTGAAATACGGTGAACACTATATCAATGTTTATACATCTTTGAGAATGTTTTGGGATGTCTAACTTAATAAAATGCTTGTTATTGACCCGCATTACCTCCTTCTCCTTGATGTTGATGGTCAGGCCAGTCATCGCTGCTTCTTCTGCGAGCCGAGTGAGCTTTGTCTGTGCGTATTGTTGCTTGTGGAACAAGGGTTAGGGAATGTATTACAGTCTGACCGTTTCACCTACCTTGGCAGCATAGTCAGCAAAGATGGAGGTACAGATGAAGATGTAAGAAGTCGAATAAACAAAGCCAGGCTTGCATCCCACACCCTACGACCTATCTGGAACTCCAAGGCTTTATCTTTACACACCAAGATCAGCATCTTTAACACAAATGTAGTCCTTTAGTATGGATCTGAGACATGGCGAGTGACAGATGCCATCACTAGCAAGATACAGACATTCTTCAACAGATGTCTGCGCCACATCCTCAACATCAGATGGCCCGAGAAGATCTCCAATACAGACCTGTGGGAGAAAACCAACCAAAAACCTGCCAGCCAAGACATCAAGAAGCGGAAGTGGGGCTGGATTGTTCACACCTTGCAAAAGCCAGCCAACAATTTAACAAGACAAGCTTTGGGCTGGAACCCACAGGGGAGGCGCAGGGTTGGGAGACCCAGACAGTCATGGAGGAGATCAATCCACAGAGAGACCGAGACAGCTGGCATGACATGGTCCCAACTGGAAAGAGACGCCCAGAACAATGTCCGATGGTGGGGTGTGATTGCGCCCCTATGCTCCACTGGGGGCGAATAGGAACAAGAAGAAGAAATTAATAAAATGAGTTATTTATTTCTGTATGCTAGAATTTTGTATGCTCTGTTGAGAACAGAGGCCTACAGTATTAACAGCATACCAAATGGAATGTGGAGAATCAGTCATTCATTATAGACAATTAAGGAAAACTTTAAGGTGTTGGCATCATGTAATGGTAGTGTCATATTTCACCTTAAAGCAAACAAATTTTCACTTACCTTGCGAACAAAGAAGATGTATATGTATGAGTGTAAAGTTGAGATGAAGTAATTAAGGTGGCACTGCAATAAACTAAAAATTAGACCTCAGTGAATTAATTGCAGAATTCTTAAAAACATATTACTATAGTTAATTTGTGAAATACTTATTAGATTATAAGAAGATCGAGTACTTATTATAAGTGCCATAAAACTATCAATTCATTGATTATATATATACACACATTATAAGACTGTAGGGTCGGTTGTACGTATAATAATAATGGGTATTTGTAATGCGCAGCACCACGACCAATTAAGGTAGATAACACTTGCTGCGCAGACCAATAATGATAAATGAACAGATAGTGGACGGCACAGAATGCAAAGCGAAGGATGAAGAGGATGAACTTTTTGGAAAACCTCGGCTTTAAAACAAACGTTGTTTGTCCTCCAGAAGGGTTATGACCTTTATTTGCATATCACGTGACGCGCAACGTAAAAATACTTAACACTGTCGCAGCTGCCGTCAGTCATCTTAAAAAGATGAATCGGCATCAGTCCTCATCTCCAGTGCAAAAATAAAAAGCTCCCAAGTCAAAGGTCTCCCTTCTCACCCCAAAAGAAAAATCCATTCAGAGATCTTTTCCTTTGACAGAAGGTCTTATCGATATATCCCCCCCCCCCTTTATTTCCCGAATTGAACCCGTCCAGGTGTCGTGACCTACTTTTTGCGTCAACGTAATGCCATCTAGTGCGGGGGTCAATAGAAAGGCATGGTGGGAAGGGTGTTGAGGTAGATTTCCGCCGCTTGTCGCTCAGTTAGGAAAGTTTGTGAACACACAGTTTCCATCATGGGGAGGGTAGTAGCCCTCGTCGGGTGTTTTTTCGTTGCAGGTGCTGTAGGTTGTATGCTGCTTGCGTTCGCCAGCCCGTACTGGGTGGAATCTTTCGGCGAGTTCGCTGACAACCGATTTGTGAAGGCAGGTCTCTGGGAGTTTTGTTTCGACGACTACACCTTTTATAAGGACCACAATGGCAAACGTTACCTTGGCTGCTTTTACATCTTCTCGCAAGAAATCAGACCTCTTTGGGAGTGGCTTTCACCTCGTAAGAAATTTTTCAAAATAATTTTAACCTTTTGTTATCTTTTTTCTTTGTAAATTGTTTACAGTTAACTGGTTTACCTGTCGGAATACCTCAGGCAGGTGACAATGCGGAAGCGAAGATAAAATGGCGACCGGAAACGCTCATTCAGATTGTTCGCTATGTAAAATTTATAAAATTCGAAAGTGCTTAGCTAATTTTGTAATGATATTTAATAATCAGTGTTTCGGAATTCTACTTCTTGGGTTGTATTTGTCGAATGCTTTCATCGCTTCGCATGAAGAACACGCCTGTGCTGTGTTTACTCGTGCACAGGTGTAGCCTTGCGTTTCCCATTTCTCTCTCTCCCAAAAACAGGAAAAAAGAGTCAGCATTGGGCATATTTATTTCTGACCATCAGCAAATACAGCCCCAAAATAAACCACAGTATAGTTATATATAGTGTATTGATAATATTCAAAGCGTTTTCTTTTGAAAAAAGGTGTTTTAAAAGATCCACATTAATTTGTTTAAATTGTGTTTGCCGTCGATGATGCATAGATGTGTGAATGTATATATTCTGTACATGTTTGCAAGTTAACTGTCTGCAAGAATAAAATCTGGATATCTTTTATATTTATTTTGAGCTGTGTTCAGGACCGTTCTCAACTGTTTGCCTCATTTATGCTATTGTGGCAAATCACCACTTGCACCATTTGTATACTTGAGTAGTGTTTTTTCCTACGTATGTCATTAAATAAAACCTATCAAAAATCTTTTAAGTATAGAACTGCCTAAATGTTGTTTACTGGAGCTTATTGTTAAATAAATACGGAGTCTTTTGGGGCATGATTTATTACCTTAAAATTGCCATCAGGTTCTTTATTGGTACCTGTCTGTGTTTTGTTGCAGCCTGGTTTGTGGCAATGCAAGTGATGGTGAGCCTGTCATTGCTGGTTCAAGTACTCGATGCCATCTGCTTGGTTTTATATATCTTCAGGCTGTTTCCCGACTATCTCAACGCATCTGTTCTTAAGGGCTCATCCATAGTCATGCTATTTGCATGTGCGTAACTGTCTCTTGTACATTAGAGCAATGACACTTTTTTCTGAAAATCAAATACAATTTTTATTTTCTTCCATAATTTTGTTTTTCACCTTTTATGCATAACTAACCTTGTGTAGGGTTAGGGAAGCACAGTGTATTTCATAAACATTGTAAAGTAATATCAGTAAATAAGGAAAAATGCATTTGGAAACTTAGATTCATTAGAAACAAAAAACAAATAGTCCTGTTGGTGTTAAATCCAAAGCTCAAATCACAATTTGTGAAGTCTTTTTGTTTACGCTAGACTGCAGTCAAATTTTCAATTTTTTTCCTAAGGAAATTCCATACTTAATCACTGTTTTTATTTATGCTTTACATTTCAGTGGCAATTATATTTGTTGTGCTGGTGGTGTTTGGAGTGAAGAAGGAGGACAGGAACTGGGTGCCACGACCTGATATGAACTACTTGTCCTGGTCATATGGTCTTTGCTGTATCTCAGGATTTGCCACTCTGTTTGCTGCATTGGCTCTCTACAAAGCATCTCAGCAAGAGGATGAAAAGGACCCATACAACTATCCCAAGAACACATGATCTGAGTGCACAGAAGGCAGATGAGAGAGAGATTTTGAAAGACTATCAAGTTAAGAGAACTTTAAATTGTTACATCTTTCTTTAATTCAACATATGCAGAACTAAAAATTTTATGGAATCTTAGTTTAGTTTACATTGTACTTGAACACATTTTGAAAAGAACCTAAAGATACTTTTGGCCTGATATGCCAATTTGGCCACTATTTTTGAAGCAGCTGCAGAGTGAGATTAGCAGTGTTGATTACCAAGAAGTAAACATCTATGTTTGTAAATAGGTGTATTAATGTATGTATGGTATTTGCATGTGTGTGATGTGTGATTAGCTCTGGTTTATATGGATACACTATTGGTTAGCAAATCAAACCATGTTCCACCTTTATTATATTATTTTTTTAAAATGTTTTTTTCTATAATCTGAAAGGTTTTCAAGTGTAAATATATATCTACATGACACCATTTATCACAAGAAATCTAAATATCATGATAGTGTCCTTATTTTGGGGGCAGGAGCAAAGTGTATAAATCAATGAAAATCAGCACTCTAGGCCAGGGTGTCTTTTTGGTGAACATGGTGTAAGATAGCTGTGTACTGTCCCTACGTTGGTCTGTAATATGCAATTACCTGGGGTACAGTGTGTTAATGATAGGCTACAATTACAGCAACTATGCATACACACATTATGAACACTTTAAAGAATTCCAATAACTAGATTTCTTAAGTGAACATATCATGTACAAAAGCATGAGCACAATTCGATGGTCTGTGCCTTTCAATAATGAGAGATGTGTGCAAGTGAAGTATTGCTCATATGCCTTTAGTTGTGTGTAAATGCCAGACTTTACATAACACATTGACAGCATATTTTTTTATGTCTATATCACAGTGATGCTGCATACATATCATAGCGATGTAACTTGTATATCATTTTATGTTAGAAATTGGTTTATATAATTGTCCCCATTAATCTCAGACTTAAAGTGAATTTCTCCATGAAAAAAATGCTGTTACATATTCCATCCCGAAGTGTTTCAGAATGTTGTATATATATATATGATGACATGAATTTTTATAGATTAAAAAGTTTAAATAAACTTTATTTGGCTCTCTTTGCATAAATATTTGTGTGGTTGGAAAGAGTATGATTAAATAAGTTTTAAATATTGTGTATAAACTGATCCAAGTAATTTGGTTTGTATTGAAAAAACAGTTAAAGGTACAGAGATGTGGCTGCTCAATCCATTGAAACAAACCAGGAAAGGTGGGCAGTTATGTTGTACATCTGTTATCAATGAGGAAAATGTGCAGACAATCCATGATAGCAGCAGAAGTAATTTAAGGTATAGTAAATATTGTAAGAAGTTTAAAAGAAAAAAAAGTAAGGTTATTAAATTAAGGGCAGGGAGGGGGTAAGAACATGGAATATCAACAGTACCCAGGTGGTCACCCATAGGTACTAAACGTGCCCGACGTTGTTTAACTTCAATGATCGGACGACAAATGATGTGTTCAACATGTATGAGTGTCGGCAAAAGACATGGGATTATTAGCAAATGTAAAGAACTCAACACTGTTCTTAAAATTTAGTGATAAAAGTGAGGAGGCTTGGGTACATACCTTACTTAGTCAGGGCTCCCGAGGCCATGATACTTTTTACAAACCGGTAAAAAGTTAGGTGTTTTATGGCGTCCTTAACAACCTATAATCAATGTAAAGATCTTCCAGGCTGCGTTCAAGGTAAACCGATGCCCTAAGACTGTCGACAGTACTAGAGAACGATAATACCTCCTTGGTCTTTCTGTCCCTTAACTGGCAAGACATTAACACCCAATTAGTGTTGTAGGTAAAGTAAGAGACTACAATAATAATAATTAAAAATAAAGCATTGCGAAAGTCATCGAGCAGCCCAGACAATGATGTTTTCCAAAGAACCTACCACACGAACTGCTGTTCAAGGGAGGTAGCTCCTATAAAAAAAAATCTTATCAACTAGTCTAGGATTTCTTTCCCTTTAAATTCTGACCACCTGTGATCAACGGGAGGGGAAGGAATTTAGCGTGCTAAGCATTTACGATTTGTGAAGGATATGATATGACAGGGGTGTCCAACCCACGGCCCGCGAAGGTGCCTCATACGACCCGCTTATTTTAACCAGACACAATATAATTTCATTTTTTACCGTCAAGATTTCCGCCCGCGAGATTTTATATCATGTCCTACGGTGCTTTAGTCTGTTGTGCCCTGTCCTTTGGCAGAAAATCATCCCCCGGTCTGATCTGAACAGGTGATGGTAGCTGTCTGGTGGCTTGTGTGGTCTGTGCAAAGCTTTGATGATGGTCTTCTTCTCTGTTAGGCTGATCTTGTTTTATTCCTGCCTGGATTCAGCTCCTAGTTTTTCCGTCCTGTCGGCCTGCTTATTACCTTCATTACCTCAGTGTGAGAGTATCTATTGAAGTATCGTTCTTAGGCAATTGGTAATTTTCAATGCTGGTGTCATAATCATCTTATGCAGCTGGTTATTGTTAGCAGCTTGTACAACAGACAGGGCATATTAGTAGTACATTTTGCCTTTATATAATTTAATGAGTATATTATACATCCAGCATTCCTCAAGAAAAACAACACTAAGCCCTGTAAGTAAACACATTTTATGGACTACAGCAATAAAAAAAAAAACAACCTAATTTATTTCACGTGACCAAAGAAGCTGAGCAGATGCTTGATGCCAACGGTGATGTGGTGCACCTGGCTTTCGTCCTTGCTGTTGGGATGAGGCCTAGTGACCTCCGGTAGAAATTTTTTGTTTTTTAAGTACAAACCGAGCAACTGCGTAGAAAGGACTTTGACCAGCACCTTTCCTTAATGCTAACGGCAAAAGTCGTTTATCCTTTCTAGAACTGGAAAACAGTCCACAACTGGGCAACAGCTACCCTCTCACCGATTACTCTGTTATCAGTTCGCAACAGAGATTAAAAATTATTTTCAAATTTTCTCCTACTGTCCTCTTTTTTTTTTTTATGTTACTCTCCAAGGACGCTGCAAATAAAACAAACAAACAAACAAACAAACAAACAAACAAACAAACGGAAAAAGGGAACAGCACATACACCCCAAAAACAAAGACACACATGTCAAACAAGCAATGATGCAATCAAAGAATGTTGCAGACTTGCAGAATGCAACGAGCTGTTTGGTGCAGCTTTTGGTTGCGTCGCGTGCACCAGACAGCAGGTGCACGCGCTGCACAAAATATATTCCACTAAACTGTATATTCTCGAAGCACACGTCACTCCTCTTGATCGATGATGTAATATGTGTTTTGGCTGTACACAAAATCGGACGGTGCCATGATAGAACGCAGAAGTACACATCACCAATAAACTTAGTTCTCTTTTCTTCCATTCCTCCCTCAATCTTTCTCCTTCTGCACTTTCTTTTGTGCCTGTCTACCTGTCCGTTTCCCTCTCTCTCTCCCTATACCTACCTCCTACCTACCTACCTATTTGTCCATCTTTCTGTCTGCATCTGTCCACCTGCCACTGTTTATTTGTCATTCGCAGGCTTGCAACAGAAAGCCAGGTGGCCGGTACAGCATCGTCCTCATGAACAGAAACATATTGATCTCGTGTTTCCCCCTTCCCCCAGTCAAAAACACCCTGCTTGAAAAACAGTTTTTTTCTTTTGCCAAAGCAGTATTGCCTCACTGAAGTCTGCTGTGGCACATTAGGACTGACTGTTGAGCGTGAGATGCACCTCTACAAACATAACAACGCACAGAGAAAGGTCAACATCGTTACGTCACATGTATACACAGTTAACACGTAGGGCGTAAGTTATGTCTTTGTAGATGGTAGGTACGAACTGTGTACTGAGTTATTTGTAGAGGGTAGGGACTATCCCTTTCTCATGCCGGTTGCATGCGTAATAGCGGCCACTGGCGACTGGACCTTCAGAAGTCCAGAAGTTACGAAGTCGCCTGAGCCACCTGGGGAAACGATGACCAGACAGGACGGGGTGGGTGTGTCCACTGGCACCACAGGGGCCTGGGAAAGGTTGGGACGTAACCATGGGAAAGAGAATAAGTAGCGCTAGTAGCTTGAGAGTTGAGAGGGGCTTTTTGAATTTGGAAGGGAGAGTGGAGAAGCGGCAGTCCATCCGCTGAGGGAGACTGAATAAAATCTACAGTTGTGCGGCATTTTCCATCTTTGTTGTGTTCTTGTACGACTAGCCCACCCCTACGTAGCCATCAGGGACAGACGTGTTGGTTACAAACATTTAGTCTCATCTCTGCTATTGGCTGAGAGCTTGTGCGTTGTTGACCTTTTTTTGTGCAGCGTGATGTTTGTAAGCCTTTATTATTTTGAGAACGGAATTGAGGTATATATATTCACCCAGATCTTGAGAAACAGTATAGAACAGCTCTAGTTCTCTAAGTGATTATCATCTAACATCTGGAGTTGCCACTGAAGTCGTAAATTCAACAGTGAGACGACGAAAAAAAAAATGGTAAAAATACTTCAACTTCGGTGGAAAAAAAGAAATACACTGCCCAGTCTTTTGTAAGTTTTAACAGTGATGATGTGAGAAAAGTGCCGTTTGAACTTTCTCCTTTGTCAGTAACATTAAGGAAACGATCGTGACTCTCGACGAAGGCGGTAAGTGGGAGGGACGCGGAACCGAAGTGGGCGTGACCAAACCTAATTAAGATTCACGCCTGCGCGAAGTGTCAATGTGAAGGCTTGTCTTGCGTCGTCTGCTACGACGGTACACAATCAGGAGGGGAATGCAAGCAGCAACATGGTTGGATTCATTGGCGGAGGGCGAATAGCGCAGGCTATGGCCAGGGGATTCATCACTTCTGGTCAGTTACCTCAGTTCACGGCCTTATTTATAGCATTCTTTTCTTTGCATTAGCTGTAGTCACTATAAATAGTTATAGGGCTAGGCCAGAGAGTTGAGTATAAGCTGCAACACCTCGAACTCTGGCGCAAATGCAACGCACTGATTTCATCATCACCAGTACCGTTTTCTCACTTTCCATCTCAAAGCATCGTTTTGTTTGTTTTTCTTTTGTTTTTCTTTTTGTTACAACTAGCAGAGACACAACTAATATAACATTAAATATATATAGCAATATTAAGTCATCGATATCGTCTGTGATTTCGCTTTAATGTCAGTGATATGATCGGTCGATCACTGATTATGCAATGTTTTGGATTGGTAACTTTTGAAGAATGAAAGTTAAGATGATTTTAAACTTAGAACCACAAGAAAATTTTGAAATGCTTATATATGTACTTCGATCGATCGCGTCACAGTTGAAGACATATAATTTTAAAACTTTGCACACGGAAGAATAAAAAACAATTAAACTGTTGGTGTCTCAATGTCTATACTTGCACATGTACTAGTCTATAAGGCGTGTCCATGAATGTTTATTTGTATATTTGAGGCCAGAATACCTTTAACGCTGCTTCATGCCTGCACTGGAATTACAGCAATTATCTCGAGGTTATTTTATAGACTGACGCTCCTCTATATTGTAGATGCTGATTATCTAATTACTGACAATTGATTTTGGCACTAGTCTGCCGACAGTCTTTTGATCAAGTACACGTTTGCGTTAGATATACAGCGACACTTACGTGGACATCAGAATCATTTTAATTCGTATTCCTTTGCATAGCAAACACGTAGCGTGTCAATCAAGTTCAAGAATATTCGCCCAATCAGAAGTCAGTTTTTTCCACGCATGCGCAAGTTTTTCGGCGTGCGCTCGACACGAGATTGCAGAAAGTGACCGACGCCGGACAAAACAGATACATTTTCTAGTATTAATTTCACCATGGCATCAACATCAGAAACATGCTGTACAACGGATCTTAAAGTCGGCTTTATGGGAGCCGGCAGGATGGCCTATGCTATCACCCGTGGAATCGTCAATGCAGGTAGACTTGGCTTCCACGCTGTCGACGCCAACGTTGCGTGTGTTGTCCGCTTTTTGTCGAAACCTTGTCAAGCATTCACCGAAGACCATTGTTTACATTCTTCAACAAAATTGTAAATCAGATAACGCATAAATTTCTAGCAGAAATATAGAGTAAAACATCTCGTTTGTATAGGGAGATAAAGAAAATTAAGCAGAAATTATGAAAAAAATAATACAGATGTAAAAGCAATAAGCTAGCAGTAAAGGTGACATAAAAGAACCTATTTGTGAGCATCTTCAAAAACAGTATATTTTCCTAAAGGCGTTGGATTTCTCGCCTGCAATTTTCTGTGAGTGTATTTATTATACATGGTACAATTTAAAATATGATGATGCAATAATATAATTGACAGATTTAGGTTGTAAGAAATGTTTAGAAATACAGTACAACCGAAAACAGCTATCCACCCAAACCCTTTAATATTAAGTAGGCTGAGAAACAGACATGTGGGCCAGCACAAGAAATATTAGAGAAAAACATTAAATGATTCAGGCACCACCTCACCCTGTCTGTGATAAAGAATGGGGGAATATGCTTAGTGTAATTAATCTAATTTTAAAAGGCTGGCTCCAAAGACTTAACAGATTAATTTTTAATGCTTTATAATTTATAACCCTTGCCATATGCAGATTAAGAATATCTATACACAGGTGAACAGTAACCCTCACCACAAAAAAAATGTGTCAAAAAATATACATATATGCAGAAGTAATTTCAAGTAAACAATTTTATCAGGAAACTTTGCTTTGGCTTTTAGGTCTGGTCAGACCATCAAACATCATTGTCAGTGATCCAAGTCCACTTATGAAGAATGAGTTTGAGGTAGTTGGCAGTACACTTTTGAAGCTTCCAGTAATTCTAGGTTTAAACTGTTATGAAATTTCAATATTGTTATTGGTTTTTTTTCCTCTTATTTTTTTTATTTTTTCAATTCTCTGACCTAATACTTGATCAAAGCTCAAGAAGACTGTATTGTCATCATTGTAATATTAAAATGTGTATGTATATAGATAGAGTAGCTGCAGTCCATTTTGTTTTGCATGATTCCTTCTATTGAGCACAGTTAAGATTTATATTTCTTATTTATCTTATTTAAAGGAACTTGGAGTGGCCTTCACAGATGACAACAAAGAAGTAGTTGCTCGCAGCCAGTTGATTGTACTTTCAGTCAAACCAAACATGGTGAAACCAGTCCTTCAAGAAGTATCGTCACTCATTTCAAAAGACAATATTATTGTCTCTATTGCAGCTGGAATCAAGTTAGCTACAATAGAAGAGGTATACATTTGACATAGATCTTTTAAAATACACCTACTCTGTATATTTGAGCATATGAACAAAATTAAATGCTGCTGTTATATATTTTTAACATCCAATGAATTGTTGGTTATGCAACTGTTTAGATAAATTAAATGAACTGAAAACACTTAATAAACTGCTGTGTGGTTGATAGTAAAGTAACAAATCTGAAAGTAGACAACATTTGGATATTAAATGTCTTTAAATGTCAGAAGTTCTGTGGTCAGTTTGAAACTTCCTCAACTAAGAAACAGAAAAATGTCCTTATACCCAGAAGCAAATAAAGCAGTAAAAGGCGGCTTTGCCCTCTGTGTATTGAACTGTATACATAGTCACTTACAATTCACCACCCATATGGCCACCAGGGCAAGGGATCTTCTTCTATTTTGCATCAATGTTCTTAAGCATCTTGCTTTTGTGTATCTTCTAGCTTTTACCGTCTGGCACCCGTGTTGTGCGAGTCATGCCTAATACACCAGTGCTAGTGCAAGCTGGTGCCGCTGTTCTGGCACCAGGATCTGCGGCAAACCCTCGAGATGCGCAGCTGGTGGCTCAGCTGCTTAGCAGTGTTGGAATTTGTGAACAGGCCAGTGAAAAGCTGCTGGATGCAGTCACTGGACTAAGTGGCAGTGGACCCGCCTATGTGAGTCTTCACACATTTATGATACACACATGTGTGCACACACACACAAAGTAGCACTGGCACAGCACACATTCATAACACACACTAAAGTGATCAGCACAATGCAGATTCACCACACAAGAATTTACAGAATATGTGCACAACATATATATTAAGTACCTGTGAGGCATATACATCATATTTCATATATTATTTTGCTGTATAAATATTAATGTTCGCACAGTTGTATAGGCTTACACATGTATGTGCTTGCTCTCTCTTCTCTTTTCTCTCTCTCTCACACATACACACAAAGCCATGTAGACTACCTAAAGAATGAAGGTTTAGAGTGAATGTGACTTGCAGGCATCTTGTATGTGCCACCCCCTACATCACACGTACTACGCTTCAAAAAGTTTGTGAAAATTTTTTTATTACTTGGCAGTACCAGGCTTCCATGATAAAAGATACATGATCGTTGTTCTGCAGGCTTTCGCAGCAATTGAGGCTATGGCTGATGGAGGAGTGAAGATGGGGCTGCCCCGTGATTTGGCCATGAAACTTGCTGCCCAGACTATGCTGGTGAGTTTTTATCCCCCCCCCCCTCCTCAAGTTTCCTAAGTATGAGAATAAGAGTGTCCATGTGTAGAAATGCATAAAATCAGTGATAATCCCGGTGTATACATATTGAAACATTATGAGTTTTTTCTTCCCTTGTTGTATACTAAGCCCATAATTACAGCAGATTATACAGATTAAATTTGGTAAAAAATCTATAAAAGCTCAGTTTCTTGCCTATCACCATGATAAAATAATGTTAGTTATTTCAGTAAGGGCTAAATCAAGCTATGTAAGGTTTGTTCTTGCAAGAATTTAGCATTCACTTTGGCACATTGTGTTTACCAGCTATCTTTCTCTTTCACCTTCACCTTTTTCCATGTCCTTTCTGTTCTTCCTGGTCACTCAACTCACATTTAGGTCTGAAGGCCCAAGTTCATGGTGGTTGATGAAAATGTATTTTCAGATCAATAGGACAATTGTGAGGCTTGAAAACTGCTGATTATGGGGTTTAAAATATTGCCACAAATGACTTCCATAGCTGAAAAAGAAAGTGTTTTCAAACAGCAAAGAAATGCATTGAAATAATTTGTAAAAGATTGTTTAACTGACTGTTCGTGCTGTAACATTTCAGCTTGACATCTCTTCTCATTACTTGTTGTGTACACTTTAAAAAAACTTTTTTTCTTCTCCCATAAACTGAGTAAACTGATGGTACCAAGTGTGTAATTTTTATAGTCTAGTAACAATTTTTTTTTTTGTTCAAACATGTGGTACTTTAGCATTTGGAAAAGTATTTTTGCTTTCTTGAATTTGGTATAACAAGGTGTAGTCAACAGTTACACATTTTTTAAGAAAACTATTTAGAGGAAATGTTCCTGCTTCAGGCTATTCCCATTCTCAAGTTTTCATTGAATTGCATCATGTGAAAGAAAGCTGCTGGGATCCCCCCCCCCCCAAAAAAAAAAAAATAAAAAAAAATGTGTGTCTGAATCCCTGTTGCATTCTGATTTCATCATCCAACAGATTTTAGTGATTTTTCATCTTCTATAAGCTGTACTTACTTCATTCCCTTCTTGATAAGTATTTCATGTTGAATCACGTACACAATTTTGACTCTGCCCTCTATAAAGGAAAAAAGGTTGGCTTGAAAAAATCTCTTTATTAGGGAAGCTCATTCACTTCAAAGAATAAAGGTCCATTAAACATTTTGGTGCAGATGGTTGTACCAAAACATTGCTCTCCATTCTTTCAGATCGCTGTTAATTATTTAGAGGTTAGTGCGTTCATTAGTATACTTTGTGACTGTAGTATATATATATATCTTTTGCTGGAGATTTAAACTATTAGGTTTAGCCATGACGATGCGCCTTGCAGTAACCGATTTACGCCAAGATGGGTAGGCCAATATAGACTGTATACGCCGTGAAGTCTGTCATTCCAAGCAAGCAGATCAGCAGACGAGCTTTGCAGTGTTCGGTGGATGGGTGGGGAAGACTGTGGGAGGGTTTTTAAATCTGCTTAATCCACGTGCATGATGCAATCGTTCGTAGTGGCCGCACCTTGCTAACACCTGACCGACCTCCACCCCCCTTTCTGCCCCTCCCCCACCCAGGTCGCTGTCTCACTTTACACGTGCGAAACAAGACACGAACGCGCGTTTTCGACGCCAGTCATGTCAAAGGTCGCTCAGTGGCTTGTCTGTCATTCGTGATTGACGGCGTCCGGGGGGGTAAAGGGTGATACATGCAACACATGTCAAGGTGAACGACTTTAAAAATCACACCCAAATGAAATGCAGGGTTAAAACACATCTTGTTGCTGCGTAATTTAACTTTAAAATTCATTTAAAGTCTTTCAATAACTTTGACGAGCATATGATCTGGTAAAATATTTCTTGACTAAAATTGCCAGCGTGGCAAATCCGTTTCACTTGGGGCCGCTAACTGCCTGGTTAAAAACGTAGCAGTCAGCTAACTGCATGCTTGGAGTTAACCATCCAGCTAGCGGATTGTGCACACGGCACATTTAAAATTTCTGGCGCGACGTACCCTTGCAGTCCCCCACACCCCAGTTCCTCAAGTTTCCTCCGCCTTTATCCCAGTCCTCTTGTTTCAATACAAATTTGTATGTGTGTGTGTTTTACGTTTTGTCATCGAACAACATCAGTAACAGATGATGATAATTCTGCGTTTTAGGGAGCAGCAAAAATGGTGGTGGAAACGGGCCGACATCCGGGGCAGCTGAAAGATGAGGTCTGTTCGCCAGGAGGAACCACAATCACAGCGATGCATGTGCTGGAGAAGAACGGGTTTCGAGCTTCACTGATCGATGCCGTGGAAGCAGCAACAAAGCGTGCAGAAGAACTGGGGCAGCAATAATCCATACCTCATTTTTTGAGGCTAATCTCTTTTTGGTGCATTATGCATGCTGTCGCACTGCAGTTTTATATTTTCACGAACATTGAAGAAAAAAAGAAAACTGCATCAAGAAATAATAGAATCACTTAAGTGCATTTTGCATATAGCATTTCATGACATTGAACGTCTCATTTGATGTTTATAATGGCTTGCTGTCTCTAAGATTAACAATACTCTTGTGTCATTGAAAAATAGCTTTTGTTTTTTCTCCAAAGTTGCTTTGCTCACTTAATATTTGTTTAAATGTAAACTTTTGTCTCAAAGAGATTCATCTTTGATAGAAATATTTTATAAACCATTCTGTTACTGTGCCATTTTGCTAGTCAAGTGATTAAGCTGAGGTTGCAGAAGTACTTTTGGACCCAACGTTGCTAATAGAATCTTCTGATATTCTTTTAAACCCACTTATCACAAGAGTTAATGAATTTGTGATGTGCATAAAAATCATTTTTGTAGACATTTTACTTCACACACCACTCAGGATCAATGTCCAATCTCATTGTTGCTGGAAGCTATTGATACTGTGGGACTGTACATAAAGTTTGTGCATATATGATCATGAATGCATGTTTCCTTAGAGTCTCATGCCTATCATTCCCCCCTTTCTAAATAAATAATCTGATTGTATACACGCCAGTACAGCAAGAATAATCACACCAAGTCAACTGATGTTTTGACTTTATAATTTTCCTCCACTTCCTGTAATGTGAAAATGAGTATGATACCTGTAGCAGTGGGTCATGACCACTGCACAGAATTCAGTCATGTTCTTTGTCAGACACTGAAATAAGCCACAACAGTGATCAGTTTGTGTCATTTACTTTTAATTAACATGTGTCTTCTCTTATGACATTTTAGTAGCCTGCTAAGATATTTAGTCCCACCCATTGAGTTCTATAATAGAAATGAAGAATACAGTATTAGATATTTTGTTAGATGAAAACTGTGTTTTTTTAAAAATGTTACTTTTTTGGTTGCTTCTGGTGAAGTCTTGTACTTCTTTCATAGCCAATATGCATAATCTTACTTTTGTGATTTTCATTTTATAAGTGTGTGGGTGGTGCATGTTCATTACTTTATGAGGTTAGTATTTGAAAGGATGGTTGGGTTAGGTTTAATGTGAAGGTTAATAATTTGAAAATGTTGTCAGACCATGGCTAGTTGTTGATCTCTGGTGCTTTTCTTGACAATTTTTTTATAATTCATTTTTATGAATTTTTGGATCACTTTCTGAATTACAGGATTTTTTGTTATTAAACTTTTTTCAGCAGGGTATTTGTGGAACATGCTTTGAATAATAATCTATTATTCCTCGTTTAGAATAATCAGGATTAAAATCTATATTCAGATTGTAAAATGTTTAGGGAGAATCCATTAGTCTAAACTGAAAATGACACATGCAGAGCAAAGATGACTTTTTTGGTCCGACTTCGATATTCCCTGCCCATTATAGATGAGAAAAACGAAGTACAATTATTTTCATTGTGTGGAACTTAAGAGACTAGTAATGTAGACCAAGATTTTTTGCTTTTGAGTCTCTTTCCTCAGTTCTGCATTTTACTGGGTTTCTTTTTTAAACCCATGCCATTGATGATCTAATTAGAAAAGTGTTGCTGGGACCAGTTTACTATTTTGCCGTGTGCACCTTATTGTTGTTCATTACTCATAAAATTTTAGATTATAAGTTAATGTATTCACTGAAGTAAAAAACAGTCTGAACTTATATTTACGAAAGCTGTGCTTGTTTTTGGTAAGGTGAAGCAGTAAAATTATTGAATAAAGATAAAAATATTTCCTCTCAAATGTGGAGTGACATTTTGATACACTGTATTTGATGCTTTTCTTATGTTGGCTTTAGAGCAATTGGTAATGCATTAAAAAAATGTAAGAGATGAACTCATCCATTTACAGCTGTCTGTATAAAGACTCATCCGACAGGTGGGATGCTCACAAAGTAAATCAGTTTTCTGTATTTTAATAGGGCGGTCCGGTGGCGTAACAGTTACACCTGTTACCAATACAGTAAAGGTTGGCTGTCCTGGGTTCAGCTCTTGTCTCGGGCAGGTTCTTTCTCTGCAAATGGCATCTGTTTACAGGGCTGGCTGCCTGCTGTGATATAGCCTTCATTGCTGGCTCGGCTTAAAAAGCCAACCCCCACCCTTCTCTGCATTTTAATGTTCAGAGCTTTCTTAAATCTTTATGCATAAATCCCATGAAAACTGCATCATCTGATCGTGTGTCAAAAATCTATCATCTTGTAGAAGCCATGCTTTTTTTCATGTAAACCAAAATCAGTAGTTTTAAATATAAACCCTGAAATCAATTTTTATGTTTGCAATAGCACAGAAAAAACAGTCTAGGAATAGTGTTGAAGATATATATGAGCATAAACCCTCTGATTTGTAGGTTCCACCCATCCCATCCCTGGCGTTGTCTTGGCTAGTTTTTTGTCTTACTTGGCACTGGCAGACTACATATACCCCCCCCCCCTCAAAAAAAGGCAGAGATAGAGGGGAGGAAAAAACATGAACAGTTATCGGCTTCATGTTATTATAATACTGTTGAGACTTTGCATGATACAATCATCAACTTTAACAATAACTTTGATGCCTTAGAAGATTTGAACTGCAAGATCTCTGGGCAATGTGCAGTAGGCTTAGATGTGTACAAAATCCAATGCCTATAACCTACAATACAGCTGAAAATATTTTTCCTTAATATATCGATCAATGTTTGATACAACTATAAAATTTGTTTATAAAATGTATTCCGATAAAATGGAATTCTTTAAACAGTTGCAAGTAACAAGGTTGAACTGCACTGTAGCAGCATGTAAGAAAAGTCATGACGAATCAACATGTGCATGTGCAAAATAAATTCTCCCCATCTGACTGGAAACAAAGATGTGGACAGACATTTCACAGCAGCTTGACAAGGTCAGTCTTGTCTTCAACAAACAGTCCATGTCACTGGACTGAACTCTTGCCAGCAAATGGATCAACCTGCCAATGAGCATGACAGTTACAACAGAATCCACGATGTGCTAGACTCGAAAGAATTTGAGCATTCTTTGTTCACTCTGACCCTCCATTTGTTTTGTCACAGTGCATTAGCTGCAGCTCACTGGTCATCTACAGCCGTATCAGTAACTAATGTTGAGATAGTGTGTCAGGCAAACACACAATGGCTGTATGTGTAGCCTTAAAATACACTAAAGTAACACAGTAATACACTAACACTAAAATAACAACACAACCTCTCAGTTCTTAGTTCAAAACTTGCAATGTATTCATTTTATAAAATAGAATGCTACAAGTCAGCAAATCAAAACACATGTTGAAATCATGTGGTGCTACAAAGACAGTTCAGATAGGAATATGACAAAACATACAAACAGCAGATACAACTAAAACAGTGGATGAATACAAATGTACAATGACAATATGGATGCACAGCCAGGACATTGGTGTTATCAGCTAAGCAACTTTGATGGAGAATGTGAACTTTTTACTGAAATGTGAACACATTTTGGATGAAAACTTGTTATATTGAGCCACAATTCAGGAGTACACATAAGACATCCTGTTCAGGGCACACATTTTCAAGCAGCATCATTAACTGAAGGCCTCTTTGCATCTCCAAAACCTTTAATCGATGCTAACAATCATGTCCTTGCCCCCAGTCAATTCTCTAACACATACACTGTAAATAAATGACTGTTGGCACAGAACAAGCCACTTAGAAGCTACCATTATTTTTTGTAAATGTAGGACTAACTTCCATCCAGTAATTATTAAAAAAATTAAAAAGTAGAAACAGTCTTACAGAATATTAAATGATCATTATGTACATCCAATAAAAAATATGACACTGCCCATTGCAGCTAACCCTTCCCATCTAAGGGTTCTTTAGAAATGTGTTGTCAAGGGCTATGCCCTCACTTTTTAAAAAACTGATTTAATGCTCAGCGTCATTAAGCCACCAACTCCTAGCTACATTATCAGGCATAAGAATGTTACAAATGCAAGCTACCCATGTCATGCAGCGAACAATAATTTCATGCTGCTGAAAAGCAAACCCCCTCTCCAATCACAAAATAACCTTAAAAAAAATTTCACCTTTTTTTATCAATAACTTCAATCAGTGGCTTTTCAGTGCCTTCTATGCATTTGTTTTTGCAAAGGTGCCATTTTTGTGTCCATGCATGACAGAAATATTGGTCATTGCTAATTAACCATACCCATTGTTTTAAAGCTCACTGAGCTTGCTGCTGGTAGAGAAATGAATACTCTAGACTCTAGAGAAATGTTTTGATTACTATTAAGTTTGAAAATTACAAAAAAATCAACCAAAAAAGAGAAGAACTAGGTAGTCTGCTTTGTGACCAAAAAATAAAATAAAAAAAAAAACAAACTTTAAAATAGGAAAGTAAATGCGACCACTCAAAAAGATTCAGAAATTAATACTTTGAAATTATGCTGTTAATGAAATTTATCCTATCACACAGTTAACTCCTGACTGTAACTAATTTATCGTGTTAATCATGTAATTTTTACGCATTCTTATTCCCTTATCCCTCCTTACCACCGACACAGAACTGAAAAATGAAAATGACTGTACAAACACAAATCAATATGTGCTCTTTAAAAATTTGTTTAAAATTAAAAGAGGGGGGAGGGGAGGAGAAACTGGTGTTTTATGCCAAGCCAGCAACAGAAGTTATATCACGGCAAGGCAGCCAGACCTGCAAACAGATGCCATCTGCAGAGAAAGAACAGTGCGCCTGAGGCAAAATCTGAAACCAGAACAGTCAACACTTGCCACATTGGTGACCAGAACGCCCTTTAAAAAAAAAAAACTGTCAAAATTAAGCAATCCAAGATCTTACCTGACCACCTACAAAAACTTTTAACCTCTTGATATAGTGAAATGATTTATCATGAGTAAAAAGTTCTAGTTACAAACAGCTGATTAAACAAGATGGAAAGGTATGTGGCAGGTGCCTAAATGCAAGAACCTGCAATGCATTGGTAACAGTAACATTCTCTGGGTCTGCTATGAAACATTCGCTATCCTTCTTTAACGGTTTTCCTCACAGGACACGGACAAATATGGATGAAACATTTGATTCAGTTTTGAGCCTTTTCACATTTTTTGGGACTCAACAGTGAACCAACTTGACAATAAATGCATGACTTGATTAGCCGTAGGTTTGCAAAACTGCTTGCTTGAAAACTTTTAAAAATAGGCCCCTCCATACTCAGTGTCTCTTATCTGTCCAGGAGAGGACTTTTGGTGTTTTACACAGAGCCAGCAACTACGGCAAGGCAGCCAGCTCCGTAAACAGACGCCACGTCTTATCGGTCTAAGACATAAAATGATAATGTACAAGTCCCCTGAACTTCTATTTCTCCCTTTCATTTTCTCTCTCTCACACACGCTCATATAGCCAAAGGTAAATACATTTGGTATTTAGAATTCAACTAGTCAATGTCATCAACATATAAACTCCCTTTCCTTATACTTTCAAAGCCTCTTTAACCTTAAGACATGCATTCTTTCTTTTTTTTTAAAATCAGGGTTGGGGGACAGAACTAAAGCTTTTCATCAGAATCTGTAACCATGTTTTTTAAGCCAGAATAATTTTGTTAGCATGGTCTACTTATATTAGGTGCAATTCCAGGGGCGAAATGACAAAGTTCTGATGCATCTCGGTTGCGTCATAAAAGGACACAAGAAGAAGAGACCTGGGGGTTTTGAGAGAACGATAAAAGAAAAAGGAGCGTTTGGGAGAGCAAGAAAAGGACTAGCTGAAGACGAAGTATCGCTAACAAGAACGAGTAGAAACTTCTTAAGACAAAGACATACTGCGAGTCATTGACAACAAGCAGCCCGGTTGTTTAAGGACTGTATTCTGTTTTGTATAAAGCGATATTTTGCAGGCGGACGGCAGGAGGTCCCTTAATTAAAAAGGTTTCAACAATCTTTTCCAGAGTCAGGTATTGATTGTATGCAAGTGCGAGCTGGTCGCTAGGTCACCCTATTACATACTGAGGAGAATTTATTTTTCTATATTATTTTAGATTTGATCAGGAATGGTTCTTATCATCAATACAGCAAAATCTGTCAAATTTTAAACTCAGAAGTGAGACACTCCCACTACTCAAATGGTTAACCTTAACTACTTTTAGTACCTTTTAAAAAGACTAAACTTCTCCCCTATTTCTGTGCATTTAATTTACCTTCCCCTCCAACAGTGTTGCTTCGCGTTCCCTTCTTTGTCTTTCAAAACAGATCTCTATTACATCACTGGGAAAAGCAGCCACTCTCATAATTTTTCTTTTGTCACAACAGAGCAGCAATTGTGAGATGTTGAACAGTAAAAACAACAAAATGGAGAATATATGCACTGTTGCACACGCTGGAAGTGAACAGATAAATGATTGAAAAACTACACAGGATAAAGTAAGGGCACACAGTTTGCCCTGCTGCCTAACTGTCCAAAAGGGGTAGGGGAAAAGGGGGCAAAAAAATAATAGAACAAGAATAATGAATAGATTTATAAAACAGCAAAGAGATAAATTGTCAACTTTAACAAATTATTTTTGAAGGAAAATTATAAGGGATAAACATTGCACAGTCTTAATTTTACTTTTTTTAAATTTTTGTTTAAAAATCAATCCTTAGGATGCATGGATGAGAGGAAAATGACAATGGGATCTGCAATATGACTTTGATATAAATGCCACTGAAAAGATGAGAAAAATATGAAATAAATTCTTTAGTGTCAAGTACAAATGTATTCTCACACTAAAGAACTTATTATGTAACCAGTCACCAAGAACACTTCATAAATCTTGTCCATTCAATTCTCATAAATGTTTTTAACTATAAGACTTAAAATGTAATGTCTAGTTTTTGCATTTTGTCTTTTCCTACCATCTCTCTTACCACCCTGAACCCATGCATCAAAAACAAAGCTGTAATGTCAACCACAATCGGAGGCTACTCCACAGCTGTCACTGTTCTATGCTTTAGAAAGTGACAATCTATCTGAAGCTGTAATAACAGAGTAGCCTTTCATCCACAATCTTCAGGATAATCTGTTTAGCACACTTGGCCAAAGTGAGGTCCCTCTGTGATGATAATGTCCCCAAAGGGCTCTGTCTGCTGTACACATGCAGCCTGATGTTTCTTTAAGACCAGCAAGGTGTAGAAACGAGAAGCCACTTGCTTGCGGTTAAGGTTTCGTGTCAAGTCCTTGAAAGAAAGGTTCCTGGAGTAGTTGAATGCAGATCTCAGAACATGCTGCATATGTTGTGTGCGCTTGTTGAGGCGCTTCTCATCCTGCTCCTCATTCTCTGGCATGGCTTCCAGGTCTTCAAGATCTTCAAATGCCTGCAATCAAATGAAATACAGCATTAGACAAAAGACTACACTAATAATAAGAAAAAGTTGCAAATAAACTTAAAAATAACATGCTGATGTTAAAGTCACTTATGAAAATTTTTGCATCAAATTAAAATTCAATCATTATTTATCAAAAGCTTATACATTCAGATGTACGGATATGCATATTATATTATAATATATCTCTCGTTCTCTCACCGTGATATAGCCTTAGTTGCCGGTATGGCTTAAAACTCAAATAACCAACCGCCCCCCACTCCCCACTGTTCTCCATGGGATTTAGGTATGTCTGAATATGCCAGCAAATGGGATCAAAACAGACCTTTCTAATAGAAAGACTGTCATGTAAAAAAAGCCGGTGTTTGTTTTTGTTGGCATTTTTTTCAGTCTGAAGTAGCTCCCAATTGCCCACTTTGAATGGATACTTTAGAAAATCAAGTATCTTCTGCTCCCTTTATGCAGAACTGAGATATAAATACGGTAAAATACTAAGTGATAGACAACATGTACTTCTTTATATCTAAATGGTGTGTGTGTGTGTGAGACAGAGAGGTTGGCATGTGACTGGTAGTCATGTACATTTGCTTATAAAATCTCTCTCTCTCACACACAATGCAGCTTACTTCACAAAAGTAGGTAACCCATTCACAATTCACAAATTGGCAGACAGCACAAACACATGCTCGCAGACTTCTTGTGTCTGTGTTATACCAGGTTATCATTATCCCTTTTCTCTTGGCAAGTATATCTCTTGGCTTCACCTCTTCACCCAATTGCCTAATCTACTCACTCTTAAGTCTCATGGATTTCTACCTAATTCTTGCTATCTACCAAAGATTTATTTTTTAATACAAATATAACTACTCACAGGTGGAACAGATGCTGGGGCCACAGATGGGGGAGCATTGGACGGTGGTGGAACGGAGAACGGTGCCACAGAGGGAGGACCCTCCTCCAGGTTTGGATCTATCGATGGCTCTATTGTTGTGGGATCGGCTGGCATGTCAACAATGACATCAGGGATCTGTGCAAACAGGTCGTGATGTGAAACTACAGGTTCGGGTTCAAGATGAGGCACAGGTTCAGGTGCCGTTGAATGTCGTGGAGACTTTGCGGGGAAAGATTTATCTGCAAAGGATCTCTCACTTCTGCGGGTACGGGTGGTGCTTGTGGTTGTCGTTTCAACCACACTGGATGGTTCTTCAATTATTGTACTCATCTCTGAATGACGGGTCTGGTCTGCTGAAAAGATGACAGAAACAAGCTAACAGATAAAAAAATTTGATGAAAGTATTTAATTTTCAAGCTACTCTTAAAGTGGTTGTAACAGCAACACAATCCTACTCTGCTCTGTTCATAATATAAATTGAGCATCGAAGCAAATCCACACTAGAATCTTTTAAGGTAAGCATATAATAATTAGCACATTTATGTGCAGTTGGCATGGACTCCATTGCATAGAATCTTCCATAAAAATTTGCTTCAAAAAGTAGCAAAGAAGTTTTTATGGTATTTGTATGGAAGCGCAAATCACAGTTCCTGGAAATGCAGCCCAGCCTTCACAGACAGAAGCATTGTTCCATCACACAATTGCTGTTCAGCAAATGGTCATTGCAAGATCAGCTTCCCAGAGAAGCACAATGTCAGCCATATCAGAAACTAGTCATCTATTTACATTTCTATAAAGAGAGATGGTCTGTGCTTCTCCATACAAAAATTTGAAAGGAATGCATTATTTAGTAGTTTTATTGTCAATCGAATAACACAAGAAAATGCCATCTTGCAAAGTATATAATTAACAAATGCATCATATCAATCTACTGAAGACAATTATTTTACATCATCTAACAAGCGTCTTCCAAATTTTAATTTTGCCCCATCTCTCCCCTTTATTTAAGGATTGTTTGATCTAAAAATATATTAACATTCTAGATTTTACTGTACTTATTTCACTTGTAGTAAACTTATATTATCTATAGTTGATAGCCAGGACTCATTTATCACCTTGAGCATTTGGCACAGCTATTTGGTAGACAATATTTACAATATGACTATTTTAAAGTACCTGTTTTCTCCTCTTCTCGTGTGATCTCTGGAAGTGGTGCAGACAAATCTAACTGGTGTTCCTCACCAAGCTCAAGGTCATCAAGCACAGGCTTAGTAACTAGGTTCTTGGTGAACAGCTGTTAAGAAATACAATATATATAATCCACTTGACAGAGGTTCAGATGCATGTCACTCTATACCTCTATACCATTCAAGTCATGATTTTCTATAAAGATTTTGTTTGCTTCAAAACAAAACAAAAAAAATGGAATAAAACCATTCACCACAATGTAGTTTTGTATTGTCAGTAGTTCTAGAAGAGCCTCAAATTATAGCTTAAAAACTAAAACACAAATTCTACTTAAAGCAATGTATTAAAAGAAATCTAACCCAGGTTGTTGATTTGGAGACTATGGGTCTGCCTGACAAAGCAAACAGCTTTTCCACACCACCAGTTTCCTTCCAATGCATTAGTTTCTTTGTGGGTGGAGCAAGATCTAAGGTGGTGACAATGTCTGTGGTGTCAGACAGCTGAAGCTTCATCGTTTCACTTGGAATACCCTTCTGCTCATCAACAATAAGTTTACGCTTTCGCTTGCCTTTTTTCTCTATACCACCTGAAAAGCAACAGAATGAATTTCGTAGAAGTAATTGTTTAATTGCCTTTCACATTTTATTTTCTTTCTTAAGGACAAACAGAGCAAAGCCAAAAGGTAAGTTAACAATAGCCATTTTTTAAAAAATACAAAAGCTTTAATTTTTTTGTAGGTGTATGCAAAAAAAAAAAATTGCTTAATGGTCAATTCCAAGTAAGAACTCACACAGGTCTGACCACATTTAAAAATAAGGACCTTTTAAAAGGACCGTACACACACTGCAAGTTTATAATAACCAAAACACCACCAAAGAGTATACTGAACAGTCTAGATGTATGACCATCCTGTCTATAATCAAAGCAACTGTAATAACTGTAACCTGGAACAGCCGTGACGTCTAATGGCTCAAGTGCAAAAGCTTCTTCTTCGTTATGTACCAAAGTGGTCTGCTCAGCAGAAATGCTAGAGGCACTGGCTGCTGCCTGAAGAGGTACTGTCTCCTCAGCATCAGCTGCTCCTCCAGATGATCCTTTTGCATGCTCTGTAACAATACAGGTTGCGATAACAAGTTCCAATACTGCGGGTCATTACAACAAGTTGTAACAGCTACTTATCAAAATTTTACATAGCTCTTTCCCCCACTTTGGTTAATACAAGTAATTTTTATACGTTAAGCATACCATCAGATTTTCCCACTGCTGGACCTTCCTCTCCGTTATCATGGGATATTGGTACCTCTGGCATTGGTGTATCTTCAAACAATCCACCTGTCTCCATGAAATCTTGCCCTGTAATTGATGCCCACATCAAGAACCATGCATTAACATGACTGTAGGACAAATCATATTGTGGTAGACCAAAAATGTATTAAAATGTAAAATCTTACAGCACCATCCTGCTTCATAATCATGTATATATGCACATTATAAACTCACGAGCATACCGAAAATTGTTCAAGACATGGGGCCATCTGTGGCAAATATGGGTACTCTGGTAAATAACTAATAAAAATGTTATAAAATGATAAAAAGCTATTTTTTTTTTTTAGAAAACCTTTGTAATTGTAATTTGCATTCTAAACAACCAGCATTAAACTAAAAAAATAATTTAACTCAAAGACTTTGTCCGAAAAAAAAAATCTTACCAAAGAAATCTTGATCAACATCTCCAAAATTTCCATCACTGTCATCACCATCATCATCAGCCCCACCACCTAATTCAAACAAAAATTACTGAAAGCTTTTGTTATACGTAAACAGCAGCAACCAGAAATGTCAGATCAAACATAAGAATCCTCTTTATGATATATGAGATATTTTCATCAGTGTCCACTGATTCTTTGCGTAAGGTGTGAAGCCACTGGTATTAATATGCATATTTAATAATTTTTAAAACACTCACTTTAAAGCTTATAAATAACAACACACTATAAAACTGATGAAAATACTTGCAGCAAAGTCTTACCAATAAAGCCACCAACACCATCTTCATAACCATCTCCCTCTACAGGAGGTTCAAGATTGATGTTCATGGACTTTTCAGTGCGCGAGTCATTTGTTAGGGTTTTGTCGCGATCATCCATATGAACAGCACTGGTCACTTCAGGATTCTTGTAGAGAGGATCCTCAAGATGGGAGGTATCTCGCAATATTTCTCGTTCATCAAACCCTACATCTCCTGTTGTAGTGTATATTTAGATATCAGTTAACAACAATTAGCTGGAAAGTAAAGGGTAAGTCACTAACAATTGCAAAATAATGCATAAACACTTAAAACTGATTGTTTTAATGACTCTTTTATAATGAAAAAAAAGAAAGAAAATGATCGTATGTCTTGTTGGCTCCCTTGAAAAGACCAAAATGATTAAATCAAACTAAATGAGTAACAGTGACAGACGGTACCCACCCAACATACTGCATGTCATCAGAATGGGGATTCCATAAATTTGATAGAGCAATTACCTGCTACAACTATAGCAAGCGTTACTTACACTTGCTCTTTTGAGTGTGCCACCCTCTGAAACGCCAAGCTGTCCTTGGTAACAGTTTTTGTGTGCTACCATACTTTTAAAACTTGTTTGATTTTGACTGGTAAAAAAAAGTGCTGGTCCCTATTTAAGCCTGTCCTTCGTAAAATGGGAGAAGAGGCCCTTTTACCAGATCAAGTTATGAGACTCACTTCCATAGCACGTACATACACACACACAAAAAAAGGTCAGAAAAATGGTGTATGTGACCTTAATACTACTTGAGCCCTTAGTCTACCCACTTTTAAGCTTCTAGCTATTTAGGAAAGAGGTAGAGAGAAAAAGGATGAAAGATTGAGAGAAGTGAGAGCCCAAAACAAGCATTCTTGATGCCTAACACTTATCACGACAGAGCATACCAGAACACCTGCACCCCTAGAAGTTTATATAGCATCTTAACATCCTTAGATAATACTATTTTTTAAAGTCTTGTACTTGGTTATTTTAAACAACTCCAGCCTAATGGCACCGAAAAAAAAAAAAAAAAAATCCCAATTGGAGTCAGGCATAATTACAGACAGGGAAGGGGTAAGGGTGAATAGTGGGCATTGGAAATTAGTTCTTTTGTAGCTCCACAAACAATTACAAATCCATTACATGAAACATCCATAAACAACAAGTCATTGTTTCACTAGCACACCAGCAGGTAGAAGTCAACTTGGGGTCAAAGTCTTAAGAACAAGTGTGGTGTGTTTGCAAGAATGGTGGCAAAAAGATTCTCCTAACCCTTTTCCACCAAAAGATAACCGGTGCATGTCTTTTTCTATGCCTGCCGGACTCCAATTGGAATCTTGCTGGAGATGGACTGGTTCGAAGTCTTAAAAACGAGGATGGAATAAAAGGTAAGCTTTGACCCCAATCTAGCTGACTTCTTACCCTTTGGGTTGCCAGTGCCAGTCGGCGGACAAAAGTCAAGGTCACTTGTCTCATCATTGGAACCCATGTCCTCAGAGATCCCTGACTCAGCATCAAAGTCGTTGTAACCTGGATCACTACCAAGGCCAAGACTGCTGTCCAGACTGCTGACAATGGCCTTGTGTGGCTCAATGGTCTCTGGTTGCCACTTATAACTCTCAGCTCGTGATTTGCAGATTGTGGACGGCGGGCTTGCTGCGAATAATCTACGTGCTGCTTGACATGTCTGAGACTTCATACTACTACTACTTCTTTCAAAAGAAACATCTCGAGATAAAAACGAATCAGGGCTGCGAAATGCATCTGTGGAATGGCAAACATTCAAGCCATCTCTATGTCCTAGTGCAATAGTGGAAGTTGGACTTGCATCCATTTCACAGTTCGAACAACAACTGCAGTCTTTGTCTGAAGAGACTGAATGTAGTCTTTGAAAATCACTGCCATAACCAGAGCTGGCCGCAGACATAGCACTAGTTCTTCTTAACAACACTGCATTGCTTAATGGGTCATCTGTGCTCCATCTTTTTGAGACAGGAGAAATGACCATTAACCCAGCTTTTATAGTTTGCTCAGTGAGATAACTGGAAGGTTCATGCTCGTTAATGGATGGTGAGGCCGGTGACTGTCCAACACCCAACACACTGCAACTAGGTCTGCTGGTAATAGGTGAAATCCCTGAGGTATGTACTGAAGAACTTGGAGGTATTTTGTTACTATTGATATTTAAGTTCGGTGAGCTGCCATTTGCTGCTGTAAAATGCCATTTGCTTCTTGTTTTATCATTTACTGAAGCACAACATAAACAAGTCCTTTTGGCTTTAAATGGTATGTCTGTTAATGGAGAACCGAGTTTATCACAAAAAGGGGATGGGGACCTTGTATAATTCTCAGCACTGTCACATCGTATATTTTTATGGTGGGGATGTACAATATGGGATTGGTTACATATGACTGGAGATTCTGTGGGCTTATGGCTAATAACAATGTTTATCCATGACCCCTGGCAACTGCACCTGTTCTGGAGAGTGCTTTCAACAGTGTCTAATATTTGGGCAAAATCTAATGGGTGGCTTATGAAGTCAGTTTTGAACCCATGGATTATAAGTGTGAACTCTTCATCGTTGACTTCACCACCTAAGCTGTCCTCTTCTTCCAGATTATCTGTATACAATGACAAGACAGCAGCAATGCATATCAGACATAAGAGTACCGCACATCTTTCACTGCACTGAACAGGTACTAGTCTGACTTAAGCAATGCAATAAAATTGCATCATGAAGCCAGCAAGGAAGACACTCACCAAATCCATCATCTCCCATAAGAGGGATGGAACCTAGGTCTTCTCGCATTGTAATCTCCTCAGGACGACTTTGGTTGACAGAAAACTGAGCTTGAACATCAATGTCCCTGTTTTGTTGTTGTTTTTTTTGGGGGGGAGGTAAAAAAAATAAAATTAGCACAACAAAATAATTTGCAATTTACTATTTCCCACCTAAGCCCAACATTTCCAAAATACAACTGGGCTTTTTAGTCATTTCAAAATCCAAATCCAGATGTTTAACTCTTTCTTTTTTGAATTTCCCATTCTGTCCTTTTTCGCAGGTCAGTTCCCTCCCATTCCCAAACTTTACAAAT
This sequence comes from Pomacea canaliculata, assembly GCF_003073045.1. Lineage (NCBI taxonomy): Eukaryota > Metazoa > Mollusca > Gastropoda > Architaenioglossa > Ampullariidae > Pomacea > Pomacea canaliculata. Next base: position 11,947,683 of record NC_037593.1, read on the forward strand.
AATAATTTTTAAAAAAGAAAGAAGCATTGACATTCCCCCTTAGATCTGAAGCTAACCAATTTAACCTATTTATGGTTTGTCATTTACCAAATGCAGAATAAAACACTTAGAAAAACATCTTAGAAAATGAAAAAAATCTTCAACATAAACAATAAACTCCTTATTTTCTAATTCACTTATGATTACAGTCAGATCATTTTCATATACAAAATACACCACTGCTCGAGGTGCATGAACACATAAACTTACTCAAGGTCTGCAAGAGCAGTCTCAAAATCATGAAAGTTTTCCTGAAGAGTGATGGCAGCAACTGCAGCTTCTCGGTTTTCTTCTGGTAGATCAACCACACCTGGCCGAAAAGCCATTTTTATTTTTACAAAGGCCTCATTGCAATCTGCTAGCAAGTATTTTGCTTTGCGTGAGTAGATTCTCACAACACCAAGCATAAGATGACCTGAAGTGCGAAGTGCCATCTTCACCTGCAACATAGGTCAATACCAATGAGCATAACACCACAACAATATATATACAGCATCTTTTCACAGCACTAAAGCCAGGTTCAAATTGTTCTATATACAACATACAAACAACACTCATGAAGGTATTAAGAGCACACCTTTTTAAAGAAGGTATCAAAAACATCTAACAGCTGTTATATTTTGTATTGTCATAGGTCATGTTTACTGATCTGTGCGCTGAAGATGAAAAAAAAAAAGTATCCTCCAGCAATCTCTGTTTTTGTCAGTCAAAAAATAGTATCCTACAAAAATTGCAATCAGTGTGCTAATTATATAGATCAGGACTGGCAAAATATGGCCAGTAAAATATAGAAAGTTCACACGTTTAATCCGCATATTTTTTTTATAAAAAGGGATCAGGAAAAAAAAACCAGTTGTAAAGAAATAAATCCATCAAGAAAAAGCTTTAGATACAATAATCAAACAAAAGGCTACAGAGACAGTGAACAGCAGAAATACAAGTAGAAATGAAGAGCCCACCAAACTGAAAGACATGAACACTGCTTATAAGATTTTAACTTCTTACAGCTGCTTACCATACAATCATAGGTTTTAGAATTCTTACCTGGATAATTGAGGGAAAATATGCCGTTCCATTTGACATATTTTATTTATTGACTATAAGCCCTGGGGGCATCTTTAGCCATAAAATCAAACAGCAACAATCACACAATAACCATCTCTTATGTGCAACAATGTGAAAATATTAGATGAATGCATGATACTAAAAAATATAGAGATTACTTAAACAGTGATATTGAAATCTGAATAAATTTGCTCAAGTAAATAAGTTTACTTTTGGGTTTGATAATCATCAGAAATTCCTCTGGATGATGCACAAAATATACCAGAAGCAGCTCTTTCCATTAAATAGTAAACAAAAGGTGAGCACACAAAAACATATAATGAAATTTATCACCTACCTCATTTAGATTACACGACAGACATGTTCTTAAATGTCTAAGTATATCAATATATCTTAACTGATGAATAGGGAATATATGGCAACTTAATCTAAATTTTATTAAATTTATTAAGTAATTCCCCAAGCCAAAATAATCTTTAAACATACTGTATTTCATTTTTTTACCATTTCTTTCTTCCTGTAAATTATGAATGTGTCACGCCCTTAACACAGCTGTCAAGATTTCAAGTGGCATTTATTTTAGTTTAAAAGATAAAAATGTTTCTAATATGTTAATTCAACATCTTTCAGCCTTGCTTGATTTCTCAAATTTTGAGTTTATGGATACTTTTCATCTGGGTTTATTTCAGAACACGTTCCCAAAGTTAACCTATAATCATAAACCAATGATCTTGTTTGAAGGAATTAGTTTAGTTTTTCTGCTACTCCTCAAGGACCGTAGGGCCTTGTTTGAATGAATTAAAAGCAAATGTAGTTGCAAGATGTATCAGACTGGAAAGGTTCCGCCATCGCTTATTATCTTTCTTTGACCCAAGTATCATTACCTACTGGCCAATGTATCTTGTAAAGAGCAATAAACTCACATCCATGTGGGGGAACTGCACTATTAACATCCCATTATTATTATTATCTCTGTTATCATCATCTGTTATAAAATATGGCAGACTTGCAAAATCAAGAAAAAGAATATGCTGGAAAACAAAACCTTGCAACATGAAAGTAGCATATTTCTGCTTATATAAAGAAGAGAGCCTTGCTTATTAGTTGTTGCTTTTTATATATTTATATACACTTCATATCATACAAGTGATATAAAGGAAAACCTTTTGACTGTCTCCACACACACTAAAAAGGCAAAAATTAATGAAACTTGAATCAGTCATAATTGTTTCTTCACAACACTCTTCCCGTAACCCACTCTGTTATTTTGCATCAACACCAAGTCACCTTAAGTCATAAAGATGCTCTCTGATTACCTTTGGCTTCAATATAGCTTCCACACTGCTGTCTATGTTGGTCTCAAAGACATGAGCCTTGGTCAATTTCTTGTCCCAATGTGCAGCCAGCCATATCCGGGCCAGGGGCCCTCTTTTACTAAGCACAAAGTGTGCATAAAACATTTTGCCAGGAAGCTTTGTCAACCTTTCTGAAAAAGGAAAAAGTACAACTCTATATTACTAATAATATATTATAAAAATACATTTTGTGGCTCCTGGCCACCTGCAGAATGCTGAGGAAAATGATACTAAAGTTATTTTCTGATTAAAAAAAAAACAATAAAAAACTCTAGCAGAAAAGAAATGCCCTAAACCTTCAGTCTGAAGTTGAATGGAAAACCCAATATTAGAGGCTGATCCAATTTCTTTTCTACAAGGGGCACACTGCTTATGACCTGTTTACACTATTCACTTAGTGTTGATGTGATATGGTTTTCATCATGTTTCAAAACAAGTGCTTCTTGCATCTATTTCCACTTAGTGACTGTCCTATTTTTTTTTTTTACTCTTGTTGCTTTAGCCTTTTCAAACTTTTATTTGTGCAGGTTTAGTGTTAGCAAGTGAAATGCAGTGTGCCAAAACAGCATGTACTCTAACACATACTCTCACATTATAATTTCCTTTTATATAAAGTAAAAAAATACAACTTGCATGGCAAAGGCATTTATCCAACTAAATAAGCTTAACCAATGTAAATACTGCTGGTGCACATTTTGAAATCTGCTATTGCTGAATTTTATCTTATCTGTATTCATATTTTAAGTATCAACATTTTATTTTCTTATTTCCCTTTTTTTGGCGACAGTATGAACACACATTATTACATAAATACCCTATTTAATAATAAAAAATAAAAGCAAAATTTGTAAAGCGCATACACACACTCCTAAGGAGCATGCTCTTAGAGCCTAAAAACAAGAATAAAACATGGACAGCATACAAGGGTCAGGAAACCAAACAAATAATACATGAACTATAAAAGAATAATCAACAGTACTAACGAAGAATAAAATCAAATACAGAAAACACAAAGAGGAACAAAATAACAAAAAACTTTAACGGCTGCTGGCATGTTTCACTTAAAATGAACCAACAAACCACATTGCAGTTTTGCCACAAGCCTCAGCAGCTCTTATATTATTCCAAACTCTAATTTTACTTAATATTTAAAGCACAGCTATGTGTTTCTTCACTGGTATTATGGGCTGCTATATTAATCATCATATAATACCTGAACTTATGCCAAATATAGGACTTCCAAAATCATGACAGAAAAAGTTTAAAAGTTGTAACAGCTGGAACAACATGTGTAATGTCAAGATCCTGAATAAAGATGAAAATTATTTGCAACAGTATCAGAAAACGGATCAGAATGGCAGATGGAAACCAATGTATATTTGTTATATTTCAACTGTGCCATGCAGTGTAACAATACAGTGACAAAATAAAACCTGCATACATAAACAAAAACGACAAATGTTTGCAGTGTAATGGAGATGTCCTACACTGATATTATTCTTTAAAACCGGAGAAGCTTGATGATTTTTTTCTCACTTAATCGAGTCCGACACTGAATCGAAACAGAAGGGGGTGGGGAAAGCGGTTGTGGTGAAGAAGGGTGAGTGCGTTTCAACATGTGTTCGTTCCTTCAGTCAATAAGCGCATTCTAACAGTCAATCCGATCACACGGAAAAAAAAGTATAAAATGTTTGAAATATGAAGTACACATCAATAAAACATACAATAATACAAGTATATTGTTCCACATTTTTGCTATGCTATGTCGCCCACGATAAAAAAGAAAGGAATATAAAATTGATAGCACGTTTTTGTGGTGCTGCTCGCTGAAATTTGGACCTTAACAAGTTAATATTGTGGTAATAATGTACTATTTTGTTTTATTTTACGCTAGCACACTTTTTACAAACTTTCTCGGTGCAACTAACTCCACGACAGCAATTTACTTCCCACAGCTAACAAAATTTCCTGCATTGGTTCCTGGAACTAGAAGGCTCGAATTTCTACTGATAGTATTCAACAGTATTAGTAATGATCGCTCAACATTCTATAGCTTAGGGAAGTAAAATTACAATGTACAGATCCATTTGACGAGTAATTGAAAGTTAACAAGCCATTGCAAATGCAGGAAATTCGGATACATATTCAACTGAACGTAACTGACTATTGAGATTGTACTCGTAGCATAGGCAAGCGACAAAAGTATGTCTAATGGTGCTCGTCATATGATATTGGTGCTTCGAGGTAAACAGCATGCCAGATTTTGCCATGATTTATTATACACTAACATTAAGAAACAACGATTTTACAGTTTAAAATACTGCAGTTCAAATTGATTATGTGGTCCAAATTCTGTGATCAATAATTTGTAGCTACTAACACGAAGGTGATAACATTGAGTTTGCATGCGACTGTTCCGGCGTTTTGCTTTTTGAAAATTAGGTCACTACTAAAATTGAATAAAAATAGTATACCGTATGCTCACCTTGCCTCTATTAATGTGATATGTACTCCAAAGTTCAGAAACTAATATAACACAGAAATCAAACATCAATCAGGGGGTCTGTTGCAACGGTATCCACGAAATTCCCACATTCTTTCACGGAAGAAAAGAAGAACAAGATGGCGTCCCTTTTGTTTCCCGCCCAAACATGACTTTCGAATACAGCCGCCTTACACCAACATAACCACCAGAAGAAAAGTAGTTTCTTATAAGTTTTTCCGCTTTTTAAAGCTAAATATTTTATTCATATCAGCAAATGAGCCACAACGCTAAATATTGTGATTTTATTAATCTTTTCTTCTTCAATATTTTCAGATAACCGTTTTCTTCTCTCTTGTAAAATGATTCAGCGTATGAATTTATGCAAAAGTCTATTATGCAAATTGAAATTGCCTCGTTGATTGTATACGTCAATTCAGGTTAAGTTAGATACGAGTAAATTTTTGGCAATCACTGTATAATTAAAATAAAGCAATTAAAAATATTAGTATATATAACTGATTCGGTGACTTTTTTTTGGCCAAGCATATTTATTTAAAGCTGCTTCGGACGAGGCAAAATCGTTCTATGACTAAGGTCATTTTTTGTTGTTGCATTTAACATTCTTCCGCTACCCCTCGCAGCTTAAAAGCGTATCACTCGACAGTAGTTTTCTTTACTAATGAATGGCGTGGACGCATTCCCTCCCTATTTCGTTCCACCAAATAAGAATAATTTTGACCTTGAAACCTGTCGGTAGTGACGAAATGCGGTCACATGACTACGCAACATGGATCCCCCATGAGCTTGCAAACTGTTGACAGTGCACACGTTCCTATCACACAATCTAAAAGCTGAATCTGAAGGAAGACGACAAAGGACGTGATTGCATAATGGATGAGGTGCAGGATGACGAGGAGGATGAAAAAGAGCTGCATGGTAAGTGTTCTTACATTCCTCAGACCAGCTCCACTCAGTGGGGTTACTCAGTGGGAAATCGGAGTATCTGTTGCGTGCAAAGCTCTCAGTTCTCACTGCCAAGCATCGTGGTGGCTACATTGTTCACGCCTTACAAGAAACAAATTCATTATTGATAGAGTATGAACGCAGATAGTTGATGTAACAGCATTTAAAAACAGATTATTTTTAACGAGCAATGATAATGTAACATCTTTTGTTTTTTGACATTCCACCATATTTTATTTCACTTTCCAAGCAACTCAGTTGTTCAGAAGTTCAGTGCAAGATCATGCTATGAAAGTATACAGGAACAAATCTGTAGTTGACTTATTCTTATCTCCAAGCCAGTTCTTTAATTGATATCTGTTTATGAAATAAACACAACGCCAGTGGTCACCAAGTGCTTCATGAAAGGCATCAAGAATTGTTTTCAGTACAACATATGACATACAATTAGGACTAACCTAAGGAAGAGAGGGTGTAACTGTAAGCAGTGAAAACATTATGACAAAATGACAGCCATAGACAAAAGAGACGTGTTTGACTTTATCATATAGAACTTCTATTAGAAGAGGAACAATATTACTCTCATAAATGGTGTAGTTATAAACACAAAAATATGTTTCAAAATTCAGAGTTTAGCCAGTCAAATTATCATTGTTTTCTGCAGTAGAACTCAGGAAATGTATCTGTTGCTTAATGCTTATGGTGGTGGCTCTGAGCCTTATGTACCTGATGAGAATTAGTCCAACATTTTGCAGGGGTGCAACATCATATTATTTCTTCCTGAGTCTCTTGCTGCATCATAAGAATATTTTATTTAATCCAGCCCTACACTTTTCAACAGACCATTTTACAGAAGCTTACCCACAACGATCATACTTAGTATTTTTTTTATTTGGTCCTAAGTTTCAGCAGTAAAAAGATCTAGCAAGTTACAGCAGGCTGCAAACCATTGTACCAACTCACAGACCTTTTTTTTCTAAATGTTTGAAATTTAAAGTCCTTGGCTGAACTGACGTCTGGTTAACTTAGAATATATGTAGACTGCAATGTTATAACTAATGTAACTATATCACCATTTTTTATGTCCATTAGTAACAAGTAGATAATGCTTCTATGTAGTCACTGATGTAGGAAAGTTTAGCTGGGGTTTGTTGTTGTTCTTGTTATGTCATTCATATGTTTAGCAGCTATCAGCATCCTTAATTGGGCAACTAAACCCATATACTCAGTTTATAGGAACATAATCAGGAAGAAGTGTTTTAGTATTTTAGAAAGTTTGAAATACAGCTCCAAATCATTTTGTTGAACTGTGTGTATTTGAAGTTTGCTAATGCATAAATATAGAATCAAAATTCAACTTAGATTTCTGTCTTTTATGTGCTGTCATAGTCATTAAAAGTTTAGCAGTCATCTCTATTCCTCAGTAGTTGGTTTAAGTGCATAGGTCTTGATACTACTATTGCACCAGTAAAAATAACAGTGATGATAATAACAGGATTCTTATATTGTGCCAGGCTCTAGCTTGAATCTGCTCATCACAAAAACATCCATACATACAATAGAGCCATTACTGGAAAACACATGTACCTACCTCTGCCTGGCTAAATTTGTCCTATTTTTAGAGCTTATTCAGAGAAACTAGGTCAGGGCGGTAAAACTTAGAGGTATTTTTTTATACAAACACACACATGCAGAGCATTTACTTTGTACCCATTCATCTTCCATGCCTCAATGAGGAGACTGAATGCAGTATCATTCTGCAGGTATTTTTATCTTTGTGCGGTGGTCCCCAACCAGACTTCAGTGGTCTATTGCAAGTTGTCAAAACATTTTCTTTCATGCACTATTATAAACTTTAAATCAGCATTTAATTTTTTTAGGGAAAAAACTCCAAAAAAGCAGATATTAAATTTGTAATGAATCATAAAACTTTGCAATTGGGCAAATGTTGGTCATAGTCTTCAGATTGTCTCAGTCATCCTGAACCTGAAAGCGCAGTAAACATTCTAAATTTATTCATTTTTGTATGCTATCAAGACTCAAGTTATTATCTCTAAAGAAAAGAAAGAGAAATCAGCAACCTTAAAGGTTTTATTTGCTGTACAGTTTATTTCTAATATTTTAAATGAAAGAATGAGGTTAGGCCATAAAGTATTTCAAAAATAACTTTCCACCATATCATATATTGATGCCAGATAAGTACTGGGACCATTTATTGATGTTCTGTATAACTTGTTCCCATAAACAAGGGGCAGTAGAACTAGGTCAATCCTATACAGGGTTGGAGGTAAACTGGTTTCAAACAGGTCATGAAATGCAAGTAGCTTTACTTGAGACTGTTGAATATCATTTCCACTCTCTAGTGTTCATATGACAAGTAGTGTGCATTGTATCACCAGAAATTACAGTGTTCATTAGAAGATTTGTGGTATTAGTGGGGAAAAAAGAGTGATTGGCAGCTTTTAATTTAGAAGTGTTTAAGCCACTGGTTTTTTAAAAATTATCATTAAAGAGCTCTGTTGTCGTTTGTATTAGATCCACATTTCCCTACTAGTTGCCACATGGAAGTGGCCATTTTTTTATATATTGCATATAATAATATCAGAGATACATTTTATGTGAAGTTTACAATCTGTTTACAGTATAGCATGCAGCTGATGTTTTACATGCGTAGGTGGAGTTAAAATAAAGCATACATAAAATGTGACCAGAACAGAAATTCTTGTTTATTTGAGTGATGCCTCAGGTATCTGCATTCTTCTTTCTTAGAAAATTGTTGTATGTTGTAGATATATTTTGATGTAAATAAGCATAGGGCATTTCTTTTTGGCTAAATGAAGCTGATCTTGAATTGTATTCTACACAAAGGGAAAAGGAGAAATGGTTTTGTTGAGTGTCAGACACCTGTCAAGCTATGTTTGTAAGGGAGCAGATGTTAAACAGTGTTGCCTGCAGCAGTTTGTTGCTTGTTTGGACACCTACGCAATTAAATCTGATTGTTTTTAACAGTGTTTTAGGCAAAATAGCGCTTCAATGTGTGGCTTTACTGATTTGGAATAAAAATGTGTTTAATTTAAAACATTTATAGTGCAAGAGCAAAAACTTTGATCTAGCATTGTGTTTATGCATGCAGCTTAAAATTAGGTATTGACATGGGTGGGAAGGGCCCTGCTCATCTCTCCAAAATCACTTTTTCATGTTTGCTTTGTTGCAGAAGTATCATTGAACTGATGATGTGTGGTTGTTCCTTATCTTTTATTGTGCAGAAAAGATTGTATCTAATCCCCCTGCTTTCTAAGGTATCTTATACCTTCCTAGAACTTGAGGCTAAAACAGAGGATTTAGACATCATTGCTAATATTATTAATATTATAATTTCATGATGCACAGAATTTATACTGAAGCAGAGTACAATACCCTTTTTGTCTGCAGACTCAAGGCGGCCGAAGGCACCGAGTAAAAAGAAGTTTGAAGAAGACATGGAGGTTCTTGGCAGCAGTATACGTGCCAAGGAGCAAGAGTTGGAAGCAAGTGTATCCTTGACTTGTCATCTTGAACTTTTTGTTACCTTTAGTTTGTATAAGCATAATATGCTGCATTAACTAACAGGGCTTTGGTGATAATATGGAGTGACTAAAGGTAACCACACACAGGGCACAGTATGTTACGTATAGTTGCCACTTTGTGTTTCAAGCATAGCCTCTGTTGTCCTAAGGCAGAACCATAATCCATCTGTGAATTTTATTCCAGATAAGAATCATGCTTAGTACTTCACCAGGAGTTATCTGTTTGGAATTTTGAACCACCATTGATAATATGCTTAGTACAGACTAATATGAGCATCTTCCTGTAGTCAGCTTTAACAGAAGAGTTTGTGAAGTAGCATCTGAAGAGTTCCTTATCACTGTCACAGAAAGTTGCAGGTATGCCAAATGCATCTGACCAGCTGAAAAACTTGAAGGTAGAGAAAAATGCAAGTATTGAACAGCGCAAGAAGATTGATGTGGACCTACAAAAACTGAATAAAGACATTTCAGAAATGGTATAAACATCACTTTCCCGTCTCACTTGTGAACTCACTCTTTTATTCCCTCACAAGACCTGTTTCATCCAGTGTCATTTTATGTGTGTTTAATGCATATCAATGCAGTTTTGAATTAATTCACTCATCCATATGTCAAGAATCGTTGTTAGTTGAGCATCTGTTGCTTTGTCATAAATATTTACCTTTAAAGCTTTGACTTCTAGGAACAATAGGTATAGAATGGAATGTTTAGTCTAGAGTAGAATGATGAACTTGGACAACTGTGTATGAAAAAGTTACTGACATGGATAAAAGAACTGACCCTAGGCTGGGATCATCTAGAAGAAATGTCTTTGAGATTTGTGGTCATTTACGGAAGTAAGTGGTCATTTATGTCTTATTGAAGGTCAATGCAATACTTAATGACAGTTTGTTCTCAGAGGTGTGCTTAAAAAGTGTGATGACCCATATGCTTATTTTCAGATGTGCAACCTATCTCGTTTGGAATCCACGCTGCACTACAGAAATGAAGACAAAATCAATGAAGCTATAAAGTAAGTTATTTTGTATATAAAGAAACAGTTACTAAAAACAGTTTTGCCACAGCAGTTACTTTTAGCTATAGAAATTTATTTCTTGTTTTGTTTTAACCATGGCTATATTGTTGACATTGCTATTTTACGGTCCTATGACATTTTTGTAAGTGTATAAAATTCCAGGGTCAGTGGTGTTGATAGCTATCTGGTTTTATAAGCCAGCCTACAGGTTTTCCAATACAGTATGTGTTTCATTATATTTAAGAATAGGATGACTGTCTAAAAAAATGCATGTAACTGACATTTTTATGAGTAAGCAGTATCTGTAGGTATGAGGATGGGTATAATGATAATGTTTATATCTCTTTGTAGTAGAGACAGGGTTCCCAGGTCCTTGCAAGGTCCTTTTAAGTCCTTTTATATTGAATTTTTGCCAAAAGGCCTTTTAAGTCCTTTTATTTGCCATGCGGTCCTTTCAAATTCTCACACAGGTCCTTACATTTTCTCTGTGACCCTTTTAAGTCCTTTTATCGATAAAATATTACCACAAATTTATTTCCGGAGTCGACTTTGGCGCAAAATACCGACGATTTTTCGCTGCATGTTTGGTCTACACATCTGTACAACACTAGTTGCCCTTCCGTATTCGCAAAAAGCACTCTTTTTTCAAAAGGTCTTTAGAAACTTACTCTTTCTTGAACTTTGATCTTCTAGTACTACTGTGCATAGCTCTATTTCTCTCTCTCTTCCCGTTAGAGTGTGCGTGCGAGAGAGAGACACGTGAACTGACTTTTGTATTACACCAAAGAATGGCTTTCAGGTTTTGCAATTATTATTACTTAGATTTCTAGAAAACTTGGAACATTAACGGTGTATGTTATCAGCGCGCTAAGGACACTTTTTAAGTTATCTAATCTAAATATGGCAGACAGGCATCAAAATTAACTCTTTGATTATTTATTACTAGAAATACATGTATTTGAGAACATAGAGAAGACCACAGATTCATAAATAATACATCTTTCCGACCACACAAGAGAAAAACTTAAGCATTGATGACTGTCACTTAGGTCCTTACGAATGCATGAAAGGTCCTTTTAAGGTCCTTTTTTGGCACCATCCCTGATCCCTGGGAACCCTGAGAGATCACATGTGTTTGTGGAAAAAGTAGGATAGTGATTCGCTTTATAACAAATAGAAGTACATCATCATTAATGGCAGATGATAAAGAAAGATCTGATTATGGTCAACTGTACATGTTAGGATTGTAATTTACAGTGGTTTATTTCCTTTTTTTTTAAGACGCCTAGAATGGAATATGAGTGTGCAAAATTTCAAGCTTTCTGAAGAGAAAAAGATCGTGGCAGAGATAGACAGTCTGCGTCGTTCCAAGAAGACCCTTGCGTAAGCATTAAGCAGGCTGTACACTTACAGAATTTTACGTGACTGGGTTTTTGGCAAACTTTCTCATCTACAAACATTTCATTTAGCTATTGGAAATCAGAGTTCAAGGTCACTTGATTTCATCTACATCATTTGTGATCAGTTGCTTCCCAAAATCAAAACCGGTGTTTTGTCTTACTAACATTGGTTTGATACTTCCTGGACCAGGCAAGTGGGGGGAGGGGGGATTCTGCTTTTTTTTTTCAATCTTTTCATCAGTCCATCCCTTGATAAGTTTATGCAACTTTCGCACTGTTTCTTTCTTTCCCAAACGTGAAAAAAAGAATACTTAGTGCATTGCTTTTCATTGTTGTCTATGTCAGTGCCCTTTTGTCTGCATTTACTTGTCATCCTTGACTGCTTCATCCATAAGTTATTGTGAGTTGTGTGGGTTTTTTGGTTGATGCTATTGCTTTTGAGAAGGTTACATTAGTGTGATAGCACCATTGTATCGCGGTTTACAATCTGTTTTAAATAACAAAAAATAATAAATAACAAATCATTTTGTGCTCTCAGATGTGGCTTATTATTATCATCTTTTTTTTTTTTCTATCACCATGTAGACTTTACCTGAGTCTTAAAAAGGAAATGGAGCGAATGAGAGACCAGCAACGCTTTATGCGTGAAGAGAGAGATGTAAGTTTTCAGGCTTTGATAGTGTGCTCAAGATTTTCATCTGTTAAAATCCTGTTTACTTTCTGTGCTCTTTTACTCCATTTTTTGTATCAGAAAGATGTTGAAATTTATAGTAAGATTGTTCCAAGGCACTGGCAGTCAACAAGGCTGAGGAGCCATTGATATATTCTAGGGCTTGACCTATTTTTATATCAGCAATGAATGTTTGAGCCAGTAGTTTTACACTGTGCTTTATGATTATCCTACTCCATGTCCCAGGTTAACTTAAAAAATGAACTCATGTCCTCATGTACATGTGAACAAATTATAGCTTCTGATCAAACCCAGCCTACTGTTTCTTTTAAAAATAACACCAACAGCATTTTGACACAGGATTATTTTTGTTATTTGGTTCCCTCTTTGGGTTTTCTGTATTGGATGTTATTCTTCGTTTAGTACGGTTGTTTATTCTTTTATAGCTCATATGTCATTTGTTTGTTTTCCTGTCCCTTGTATGCTGTCCATGTTTTGTTCTTAAGCACTAAAAGTATGCTCCTTAGGAGTGTGAGTATGCACTTTACAAATTTTACATTTATAATTATTATGTTACATGGTTTCAAAAAGATGAGCACAAACCTGCTTAAGAAGTCAGTTTGTGTGCCCTTTGCCCCTAGTATTTGTGAACTGTATCAGAGAAAGACAGCTTTTTGTTACTTGAGTAAAGTTGCCACTTCTGTATGTTGTAGCACTGCTTTCACAATGTGACACAACTGAAACAGCAAGAAGAAAAAGTCCGCAGTGATGCTGTCAAAAAGAAGGCTCAAACAGAGAAGCTGAAGAAAGGTAATGGGAACATTTCCTGCATTGCTTTTTCCTGTTGTCTTTGCCCTCATGGCTTTACTTTTACTTGTTATCCTTGGTTTTTTCATACATGTTAATCTATAAGTTAGGGATTCGTGTGTAATTATGTTGGTGCTGCTGCTTTGTCTATCTCACTACTAATTTTCATGTTCCTTCTTTAGAAACTAGTTTTATACACACTGTACTAAAAACAACACTTTACATTTGTCAGAGGTGGACGGTCTGTATGAGGCCAAGCGACAGATGATAGCCACATACAAAAAGCAGAGGGAGGAGTTCAATGACATGCGAGAAAAGCAGCGGCACGAGAGCTTCAAGAAGCGGGAAGAAGAAAAACGAGCCATTCAGGCAAGACTCAAGAAAGAGCTGTGAGTGATGAACTTTGTTAGAATTCTTACCTTGACCCTTGTATTAGTTGCCTGGTTAATAGCTGATGTTTTCAGATTTCCTTGACAGTTTGTAAAATGCAACTTGTCATTTGCCAGTTGTGGCAGCTTGTCTTTCCAGGTGTGATAAAGGTTACATCTAAAACGAACAACAACAGATTGTAGTCCTTGACATTTCGCAATTTTAGTGATTTAATAAAAGTTGGTTCCATTATGCTATCTCATATTTATAGCTGTTCTGTGTTTATGTACAATTGTGACCTTTTGCATGTATTTGTATCTGTTTTTCTTGTGAAGAAAAGTCCTTAAATGCAAATTTAAAAAACCTGGATCTGTAAAGAAGAGGAAAAACAAATCTTAGGGGCGCTACTCTGTGGCTTGACACCAGCTCACTTTCATCTTGTGTATGCTTGTAAGTGAGAAGCGGGCCATGAACTACACAGCATGGGTACAGAATAGTACTCCCCATCATGAGATACTGACAGTGTCCCTCAGGTCACACTATTTACCTTATGAATTTGGTCAAATCACTGTGATACTAACCTATATTCCCAGCCCAGACTTCAACCTCGCAGCTGAGCACATAGTGAACACATTCAATTGAGCGGTGACTAGATCAGTAGACCAGCCAATATTTTTGCTTGGGGACTTAAACCACTATCCTACAACACTTGGACACCTCTGGCACCTGTGTTCCGGTCCTGTTCATGGGTTTTTCTAGTGCCTTAAACACAGTCCAGCCACACTTCATAAAGCCCCTGCTAGACCTGGATGTCAACACCAGCCTAGTTCTGTAGATATGGTCATTCCTGAAGGACCGACCACCAAGGATGGGTCTCAGAGTTCCACCAACAGGTACTGTAGGGTCTGGCTCATCTGAAAGGGTAAATCTGTCAATGGTTGGAATGATTTTGTCAGACGAGCAGATCCTCAACACATATACATCTTCAGGGATGTGTGCTTTCCCCTATCCTGTTTTCTGTATATACAAATGAGATTTCCATTAACAATGCTATTCTCAAACTTTTAAAGTATGTAGGTGACATGGCCCTGGTGGCCTGCCTCAAAGACGAACAGTCCCCTGTCACAGTACCTGGCCTGTTGGGGTGGGGGGGGATGGAAGACTGGTTTTACCACAGCTTTCGGGAGCTGAATGTTGAGAAAACTGAGGAGATGGCCTTCGGCCAAGCATTCAATGGAAGAGATCGCAGTACCCCTCTCTCCCCACCAATCCAAATCAAAGGACAGCAGGTACAGAGGGCTGCCAGTTTTAAGTACCTCAGTACAGTGATGGAAGGCTTTCTGTTAGTGATCACATGAACCAAGTGTACAAAAATGCCCAGCAAAGACTGTGCCTTTTGAGGAAACTCTGCAGTTTTAATGTCAGCTCTGGGGTTCAGACTGTTTGCTGGTTCCTTGTTGAAAGCATTCTCACATTTAATATCGCTGCCTGGTATGGTCATATCCTTGTCAAAGACAAAGCAAGGCTGACCAAAGTTATCCACCACACAAATAGAATTATTGGTACAACACAGCTGCCACTTTCTGACTTGTACCTTCATGCAGTTAGAAAGATGGCATACAATATCACATCATACCGAACACACCCTCTCCATCCCATATTTCATCTGTTGCCCTCAGGCAGGTGCTACAAAGTGCCACGTGCATGAAAAACTGCCTATCAGAGGTCCTTCATGCCAGCAGCCGTCACTACTCTAAATAAGAGGTACAAATACTCATAAGGGTGCTCTATTACCTGGCATCCTCCTTGGGAGGTTCACATGTATAGGTGTAGGTATGCGTGTGTTTTGAATGTCTTGTATGGGATTTGTGTCTGCCCATTATGTTATGTGTGTGTATATATATAGATATGTGCTCATGTTATGTTTGTGTATGTGGTTTGGGTTTGTAAGCAAAAGAAAAATTTCTGTCTTGGACTTCCTTGGACAGACAATAAAATTTAATTTGATTTGTTAATGCTTCTCAGAGATGATCTAGAGGCCCAGAAGCGACCATATGAGGATGAGATTTGTCTCTGCAACACCTTGATACACTACCTGAATCGTTTTGTTGCCAACACTGATGTTGAAACTGTCAGCCCTACAGGGTTTGCATCTACACCAGTTTCTTCTCCTGCCACGGAAGAACCAGCCCCACTGAATAACCAAGGTTTGTCGTTTGCTTTCGACCTCTTCAGTGTGATATTCACATTTCATGGCTGTTTACCTGTCATTTGCTAAGGAGACAAGGAAAGAAATTTTGTGTTAATGGACACTAAAAAGAAACTTAGTTTTATTATTTCTACGGAAAAAAGATTGTTAATCTTTTTGTCTTATTCTCCAAGCCAGAAAGAATTATAGGTTTTATGTGGCTATAAAAAGGATTAATGAATGAAATATAGAATAATCAGAGATAATAAAACAACATGGATAATATATTAATTACCATCCAACAAGTTCATGGCAATATTATAAGATTTTAGCGTGTATGTGTGTGTAAATCCACTTGTATTCTAACATGTGTCTTGTTTTTGACATGCTCGGCACAGCATCTGGGCTTGCAGAAGAGCTGGAAGATGGCCAGTATGTTCTCCTGAGAAAATGTGAAGACAGCAGCTATGTTTCCTGCTCTGCCAAACACTTAGCTCGCAAACAGCGCCGAAGCCGAAAGGCATCCATGGTCAGTTACGCCAGTTATATATAAAACAGCCTTATTTTTTGTGACCTTCCTCATCTTTCATCCACTTTATTAAGTTCTTGAGCTTGTTCTATGATTTTCTCTGCGCACAGTCACTTTAAAGTTAATAACATTGCATTGACCTTGTACCGCTCATGATGTCCCCTTCATGAAATGTAAATTAAAACAAAGACATTTTTGTTTAAAAAAAATGTAATATGTTCACATGGAGAATGATGTAGTTTAGCCATTAAATTTGTGTGTGTGATGTATGTCAGAATGACAGAAGAAACTATTTTGCAGGTGAAGCGAATCACTCATACACCAGAAGTACTATCCCAATTTTTAGCTCTCAATCTTAACGCACCTACGACTATGGCCGAGGTGCTTGCTTCTCTGGAGCAGCTGCGGGCAAGAAGGGTAATGCTTTATTGCAACGTTATTTGTCTTTTTCTTATTTTACATATCATCGGCCTTTCCCTTAGCTGTGTTAGTATCCATATACAACGATTAGTGTTCCTTGATTAGTACTATGCCTTGGTAGATATGCTGTAGCCTGATTCTTTTAGCTTCAGCCTTCTAGAGTTTTATTATGGTTGATTACCTGCTGGTCCTTTGCCCTGTACAAAAGGAGGAGTGTGTGCCAAGGGCTCATCTTGATAGATCTAGATGATTCTGTCATT
The DNA here is from genome assembly GCF_003073045.1 of Pomacea canaliculata. Classification (NCBI taxonomy): domain Eukaryota; kingdom Metazoa; phylum Mollusca; class Gastropoda; order Architaenioglossa; family Ampullariidae; genus Pomacea; species Pomacea canaliculata. The sequence continues at coordinate 11,964,814 of NC_037593.1, forward strand.
GAATGCCTCAGTTGTTATTTCAGAGGAGGTAACAGTGCCATTTTTCTCACTGGCCTGTCCTTATCAGTTGTTCCAGGATTGATTATTGGTCCACTAATCATTTCACAGCTAACCTCTTTATCTGAAGATTGTTCACCTGGAACTTGGTTGGGGAGGGTCACCTCACTGCCTGTGTGAATGTAATCTGCTCACAGAGTATCCAGATTTACAAAACTCCAATTTATTACTGCATAACACTTGTTCTTCAGCCTGATATAAGCAGTGTGCATTACACTCCACAAACCATCCCTATTCTCTCACCACTTTAGCATGGTTAATTGCAACCTGTTTTGTGCTCCAAAATGATATATTGCAATATGATAAAGATTTTATATTTCTTTGCTTGCCAAGAAACCAGAAATAAAAACAAGATAAAATGTTTGTTTAAAAAAAAAATTCAGGAAGTTTGTGCATTGATTTGTAAGTGCTGTTTTACTTGCTGCAGCTGCATTATGAAAGGGAGGCAGAGGCAAAAAGTGAAACAGAGAGTGCGGTGTATGAGATGTCAAGGCAGGCCAGCCACACAGAGAGCTGCGACGGACAGTCAGAGGCACAGCTCAGTGACCAGGTGATGGAGGAACTGCTGCAGGTTAATGGTTGCTGGCAATCTGCAGAAAATGTTTGCTCACTGAAGCAAGAAGAGGCATCCAGTTCTGGCTGGGTCAATAACCATGCAGAACCAGACATTTTAAAAAATTGCTCCTCTACTAGAGAAGAAGGAGTTACCTTAGACAAGTGTTCTTTCCCATCTCTGCTGGAAACGGTTGCAGATTCTTTCAAAAGCAGCAGAGGACCACTTTTTAAACGGCCTGCCAGCATGTTTTTAGGGGAAGAAATGGATAGTTTTAATGGTGTTACGGATGTTGTGCATCGGCATCTTGCAGGATCTCCAGATTGTGTTGCTACCAGTTTTTCAAAGGCAGCTTGGGATAGCACACCACAGGGTATTCTGTTGGATCATAGAATATCTACTGTTCCTGTTGTTAATGGGGTCAGCAAATGCGATGATGTGATAGAACTCGGGAATGGCTGCCCTACTGTCCAATGGCAGGAAGTTGCTCAAGACATAAGTGACAAGGGATCAGCCTGTCATGAGGAAGATGCAGTGATTCTGACAGGAAATGACTCAAACAGTGGTGGAATAAACAGATCCCAAATGGGATTTTGTAACAACAGCGAGACATACTGTAACATCCCCATTGCTACTGTCAGCCATCCTTCTGATTTCAATGATATCCTGATTGATGGAGCTGAAGTTGCATCTGAACTTGGCAAAGAGTCCGAAATTTGTGTAGCCTTAAACAGCTTGCATCTCAAAGGTGACGGTATGGTTCGAAAAGAGGCAAACTTCACAGACAGGGGCAATAAAAACAAGGATGGGGGAATTTTAATTTAGACTGCCCTAATGGGCACTGCATCACAGTGACATCAGTAAAATGCACCTGCCCACTTCCACTCACACTCCTCTTTGATATTGGTGGCTAATGCTGCCACCTCTGCATTATCATTCACTCTTGTTGTCTCCATAATTATCAGAAAAGGCAGAGCCATCTGACACTGTTAGTGAACTTCGAACTTTGCAAACTGACAGGAACATTTGTGCTTTGACTATACATATGTTCACGCACGCGCAGACATGTACTTATGCACACACAGAGCTTTGCACTGTGACGAACAGGTCTATGAAAAACATGCAATGATTTTGTAGCTACTTTTGAACTACATGTATTGTATCCAACTTCTAATGAATGCAGTCCCTATTTTTTTTTTAAACACACTAAAGATCACATATTTACCAGAATAGTTGAACATCTCTTTTAGCATTTAGTATAATTATGGTTATTTATGAATATTTTTAGTGTGCTATTGATTGGGTGGAGGTGGTGTTGTGACCTCAGCACATGAAATATTGGAAAAGTGTGGCTGTTACATTTTTAATTAAGCATTTCATGTTGACAGGTTGCTTTCAGTGTTTTGAAATATTAACCTGATGACTTATTTATTGATGATAAAAATGAGTGTGATAAAATCCAATTATGAATATATTTACATAAACATTGATTATGAGTAAGCTTATAAGTTTAGTGGAAGAACTAGTTGCAGTGTCCCTCCATTGTGCAACATGTTTCTGGTCAATATGTTGAGTTTCTCAACCTTTTCTGATAACTGCCTGGAAGTTGACTAACATCAGTGGAGCTCAACCTCCTTCTCAGTTCGGCAGAGATTAATTGGAGTTTTTCCCCCCACAGAACTTGGTGAATATCATGTTGATCTTTATGATTCACTTTGTTATTGTATGTTTAAAAGTCAAGGTGGACAAAGCTGAGGTGATCACTCATCTCTTAGGAAAAAAAAGCTGTTTCTGTAGTTTCATTATAAAGTGATATAATGGATGACATCCTTACATTTTTCCTTCGAAAGCTTTGGTCCCTAGAAACGTGTTGGTGTAATAGAATGTTAAATTTTAACTTTTGGAACAGTATTCATATTACATATTATTTCATGATTTTGACATTATGTTTACATGCTGACACATCATTGTACTGGGTGTCTCCCAGGTGTAGTCCAACTATTGATATCCATCACATTTTTAATGGTTTCTTGATTTTCTTATCACTGCCCATGGAAGATTTTTGTGTGGACCTTCTCCAAATAGTGGTTTATGCCTGACAGCACTGTATTGATACTGTTGACTTGAACTGATGGTGATAACACACTTACGTCTTTTTTTAAAAAAATAGAGACTCTTGCATGGTTGTGGAATGCTCTGGGTTCTGCTGTTGAATATAACTCTTTGCAGACTTGCTTTGAGAGATGGAAAATGGTCTTTAAAGAAAGTCAAGGTTTTCTAGAATATAAATTTGATGGCTTACATTATTTGTCAACTTAGAATATTCCATCCTGATTGGTGACTGGTAAGGGAAAGGATGGTCCTCATTTCCAGAGGGTGGTCTTGTGGCGCAGCGGTTAGTGCCTGTCACCAATACAGTGAAGATTGGTTGTCCTGGGTTCAGCTCTCGCCTTAGGCAGGCCATTCTTTCTCTGCATGATGGATCTTTTTACAGGGCTGGCTGCCTTGCTGCAATATAGCCTTAGTTGCTGGCTCAGCATAAAATATCAGTTCCCCCCTTCATTCCCAGACTTCTTGACCTGGCATTGATGATTTTGGCTTGGTTCTGAATAAGAATTCCTATATGTGTGAATCAGAAGTGGAATATTTTGTTCTTCAAAGTTTCACTCTTTGTTTTCTTATTTGGTAACACTAACAGTCCATTGAGTACAGAAAAGATTAATAGAAAAGGAAATGACAGGTTGTGCTTAAAGGATAGATACTGACACTCTTAATCATTTCCATTCAAAATTTTAGATCGCAAAACAAATTACAGTCTAAAACACAGGTTTTGGGCAGTTCACAGAGGCTTATGCAATGGAAAACATAATATTTCTTCAGGAAAAGTAAACCATTTAAAAACAATGTTACTTTCTGTCACGACAGTCTTGTCCGCTTTGCTAAGCTCTTTCTCACTGTACTCATCTTCAGAATTTTAGTGCACAGTACTTCGATTCTAGTGTTTTGATGATTTGACAGCAAAACATGGCAGCATCTTTGTACCACCCCAGATAAGTGCTACAGATGTAATTATAAAGTAGATGATTGTTTTTGTAGCCCAACAGTTTGAGTGGAAATGATTTGGAACATCAGTTTCCATCATTTAAGCTAAGCTTGCCATTTCATGTTCCTTTTCCTTAGAAGAGTCAACAGGTAATCATCTACTCTCTACTCTGCCATCAAATACTCTTTCTTGGTAATGACAAAGGATCAGCCTGTCATAAACAAGATACAGGGGTTCTCACAAGAAGCAAACAAGAGGTGGGTCAAGGTGAAGAGTCTTTAACAGACATCCTAAAAAATTGGCATTCCCAATTTAAATGGGTTTTTTTTCTAGGCTTTTTTGGTGTATTCTTCTCAAATGCCTGCATTATTCCTTTTCCTGTTTTCATTGGATTGTGGTCTATATTCAGATAGCTTTGTACAAGTGTTCCAATCTCATGCTTGACTGTTGTTTGACAGATAGACATGCCAATAAGCAGTTTCGATAACCCTTCTAATAAAATATTTGGGGAAGGGGGGGTATTTTAAGTATAATCTATTTGACAAGCTGAAACTAAACATTGTACTACTTCCTGTCTCATTTTTTTGTTTGCATATTCTGAATGCTTGGGTATTGTGAAAGCATTCATGAGTAAAAACAAACTGTACATTCAGAGATAGGGCATTCTGGAGTTTAAGGAAAAAAACATTTTTATGAAAATGGCATATCACTAGTATAAGCAGATCAGAATGCGCTTTTTTTCAATGTCTGCTCGAAACCATATATGCGAGGTATCAACAGTGCTGGACATGTTATAGTAGCTATTTGGTGGGCCAATAACTTGATCACATATCATGCATTCAAGAGCTCAGCTTTGTTGACAAGAATAATGAATTTGATACATGTTAAGAGATATAATACTGGTTTCTAGATATATAAGATTTGTTTGTGGGATTATTTCTTTATTATGATTGCAAGTATGCTGTTGACTAATCACTTTTCTACTGTTGGCCCAACTGTTGTACAAAAGGTATGTCATTAGCTGAAGTTTTTAGAGAGAATAATGCAGCAGAAAGATTTGATGGGGAACAGAGTTTTGATAATTATGAAGCTAATATTGTTTGCAATAAAAGTAAATGTGAATATCATGTGAATTTGATGAAAGGTGCCCCACGTACAAGTAATGGGGGGATGTTGTTCTGGCTACATTTTCTGGAATTAAACATGTTTTACTTGTTTATAAACTTTTTGCCTATTCAGTCTATTGTTGAAGTTTTGTACTTTTCCAAAATATCGATCTTTAAGCTAGTTTTCTTTCCCCCGTTTTTTTTGTTTTGTTTTGTTTTGAAATGTGGATCCTAATCAGTTGACTTCACTTGATGGTTGATTTGGGAAAAACATGGACATTGTTGGGTGAAATTTGTAAGCAATGTGGACTTTATGGATTTTTTGTTCTTTCCTAGTCTGTTCAGTCATTACAACTTTTCGTACCAGTTTTAGTGTGATGGTGAAATGTAATAGCACTCAAGGGTGAAACTTCTGTCCCTCAACCCACCCTTCCTTTTGCTTTAAAACTATACTTCCTCACAAGAATCAAATTCAGATATGGTACACTAATTTTTTTTGTTTCAAAGTTGGATGTACATTTCATTGACAACCTGTGCCTAGAAAATCCAGTCTGTTTAACTGCCAGTTATATCATCATTGTGTTTCCAGTGTAATTTCTCATAGTCAGATCTCATGGATCTTTTTGTTATGTGATTCAAATAGATTTTTGTTGTCTTCACTATATTCCTAAACAGGCCTGCCTCTTCATAAAAATTTGTTGCAGTTGTAAAGTATGAGTTCTAAATAGGTGAGAGCACAAAGAACGCATCTATGTATACACTTGTGTTTAAGTAAGGTGACCAGACGTCCCGCTTTTGACCTCGTGTCCTGCCTGCTAATTGGGCGGGACGCCCAATGTCCCGCTTTCTGGCTTTCTGGCAAGTCCATCAAATGTCCCGGTTGTCTTTAAAAATCACTTTTTTCAGCGTTCTTTGACGGTGACGAAACCATCATCGGTACGTGTCCCGCTTTCGCCCCCGAAACGTCTGGTCACCTTAGTTTAAGTGTACCTTTGTGTGTTTAGATGTGGTTCAAACATGCATTTGTATGCAATTCTTAAACCTCTTAAAAAATCTCTAACATGATCGTGGGTTTTATTGAATGTGCATAGCAATAATGTCATTTCAAAAGCACTTTTCTTCACATCAGCATTCTGATGCAAGTGTATATGCACTGTTGTACTTTTTTTTGCCATATAAAGTCAGCATCAAACAACTACTGAAGGTTATCATGTACATATTGGCATAGCCTGTATGCAAGCAGGCAAATTCAAGAATTGTTTGTTCTATGAGAACAAGCATGTCCTGATCTTGACAGACTTATGCCCATGTGCTCATGCAAATTGGAGAAAAGTAGTTTTCAATCCTCCACCATAAAACCTATCTCCAACCTCTAAAATTACCAAAACCAGGATCTGTTAGCTTTGGTAATTTTAGAGGTTGGAGATAAGTTTTATGGTGGAGGATTGGAAATATACACTTGAATTAAAGCCACAGTGCTGCATGGAGGTGTGCTGATCCAGTAGCAGTATACAGCTGAATATGGGCTAAGGCAGGAGTGGGGAGGTGTCTCGTTATTCAAAGTTTTACTTAAAAGAAACTATTATTTTGTTTGCAAGGGAACTATGACTTTGCAATTGTATACAGTCCTGGGACTGCTAAAGCAGCAGTGGTGATCCTGATGTTCTTGTAAGTGAAGTTGCTGTTTGCAGTGTGACACACTACATTGTTTGGTAGTTATGAGTGATACATATTTTTTATATGCTGGTGGATGACTTTTTGCAAAGGAACATTTGCGAGGCATCCTTACCAGAGAGGCTTGCTTTTTTTTTCTTCTTGTTATGGGAGTGGGTTGAACTTTTGACTTCATCTGTCACATTTACACCAGAGCTTATCATCCCATATCTCATGCCACTTGTCTATTCCAGAAATTGTGGTGAATGAAGGAAGTATACCACTGGGGATTCCTTTGATCAAATTGACAATGACATTGTGTGGGGAGAGGTGGGTGAATCTTAATGCACTTTTAAGGTTGCTGTTAAATGACCCTTTGGCATACAAGTATGCCATAAATTCCAAGTACTGAATACATATTTATTATGGTATGAAGTTCATATAGAGCAAGAAGTGTCACTTACCCTCAATATTAGTCATCACTTGTTAACTTCTTTAATTATTTGCAACCTTTTGAATTTGACAGAAGTTTTAGGTACTCTTTATTTGGCATTTCTTACCTTTACCACTCCTTACCACTCGCCCTTATTCTGTAGTAAAATTAAATTACTGTGACATCTATAATGGCTTTCAACAGAGACAGTTCTATATATATATCATTATACAAGAATTGTGCAAAGTTGATGACATTGTCATTAAACAGAACATAGTGTGTGATTTTACTAGGGCAAAAATAGTGATGGCATTGATTAAATTATTGGCCTTAAATTAACACACTTCTGGTGTTTACTTACGACTTCATTTCCTTGTTAATTTTGTGGCATTAGGACACACTAAACCACGATGTTATTGTTAGAACATTTTAAACAATATTTGGTGGCAGGGATTCTTAAAGGACGAAATGCAAACTTTTATGTGTGTCATTTTGTTTATGCAGTGCACAAGTTATTTGCCAGTCACAAACTTTATTTTCAGAACTAGTATTTCACAGATCAGAATATACCATTGACTGATAACGACCAAAACAGCTTTTGTTAAGCTGCTTCTGGTACTGTTTTCTGCTGGTAAGAGAACTTTGCTGTGCTAGATGATGTTGTTTGTTGAGTTTGGCTGAAATATGCAGATGGCAACTTGAGTGCTCTTATGTTCTGACAGACTGAAGTGAAGGCTTGTGATGATTCAAGTTTGTATCTGATGCTTACTTAAGTATGTTTGTTGCAGAATACATGGTTGTCTGCTGGTAAAGCACTGTTTCATCATGCATTGTTATAGAACAGGCAATAAATGTGTGAGACATTTTTGTCTTTGAATTTTATTTGACCTCCGAACAACAGGAGTCTGAAGGTTACTGTTCAGATAATTTTTATTTTCAGAGTGTTATAATACAAGTCTGCCTTGCATATCTCCAAACACTACTGCCCTGTTTCACAGTTACAATGAAGATTGGAGGGAAAGTTACTTTACTGATGGCTGTAAATATGTCTGACAATGTCAGTGTAGTTAAAAAAAAAAAATGAGTAATGCTTCTAAAGAAATGAAAACTGCATGCACATTTGAAAGACAATTTACTGTCGTTAGTATCTTTCCCTCATGTCTTTGAAGCAGCTTGTGACATCTCTTATTACACATGTGCTGTCCAACATGCAAAAAAAATTAATGCAATATGCTTTGTATTTAGATACAAATTTTTAACCCTGCAAATAGCACCCTACTATTGAGTCATACACAAATGTTTTTCAATATGGAAAAATACCATTAAGAATGATAACATACACGTACTTGTTCATTGAATGATACCTTCCACCTTTTTGTCAAGAGAGACTGTCTTTGAAATAAGTGGACTGTTTACATCAGTTTGTCAGAAGCAAGATGAATAATGTTAGGAAAAAATATAATTTTCATAGAATGACATTAGCAGGACACCATTCCTCTGCTTGTAGGTTCACTTCACACGCGATTTTCTCAGTTCATGTGTAACAGGAAAGCCTATATAGCATCCGAAGGCGCATTTGCAGTGACCACTAGCCAGCGGGGAAGGAGGGGGAAAGGGGCTGGTCGGGGGGGGGGGATCCCTAGGATGGATGGGACATATCAGCCTCACCTTTCTCTCTTCTAGCCTAAGTCGGAAGAAGTTTTGCACTTATTCAGAGGAAACACAGCAGCTGAATTCAAGGACAACACTTAGGGCTGTGTACACTACTGGGGATTGACGACCTATAGCTTTGTACATACTGTTGCGATTCATGGTTGTGAATATTTCACTTTCTTAATTATTATATTTTCGGTTCAATGGGTGCATTACTCATTATCTGTGGAATTGTAACGTTTGTTTATTTTGATTTATTTTTATTATCTAAGAGTGTGTCTGTTTACATACAGTGTGAACGTATAGCTTGTTATGCTCTATTGACAGAATATTTGAGGTTGGTTATTAAGAGATAATGCATATTAAGACCTATATGTTATATACCTCTCTAGTTGTCAGCAAACTCTGTCAGGCCGCACACAGAGCCAGCGGTGCTGGCTATTGGAATGTGTTTGGGCAGCACCTGTATACCAGGATTTTACTTCACGACTTTGTATTGTTAGCGTCAGCCTGTCAGCGTATAACTCTTCGTACGTATAGGTTTGATCAACCATTAAAATTCAGTTCTGTGCTGTTATAATTAGTCCTGCACATGCAACATCGTATAAGACTGGCAAGACACGATTCCAACCCAAATTAGATCGATCAGTGATTCTGAAGTTAAAATTAATTCCATGTTATATTTAAACATAATCACGGGGAGGTCAAAGACAAGATTAGTTCCAAAATATGACACATGTTTTGGCCTGCTAGAGATTAATTGCTTTTCTTTTCCTCGTCAAAAACACTTAAAAGATGTAAGCAGCGTGAATCGATAGATCAACAAACAGATGCAGCAAAGCAGATATATTTTTCGGGAAGATTTTCTACGCGACTTTAAAACAGCTGTCGTAACAGTTATACGCGACAACACGTACTATCCATAACAGAACTGAATTAAATTATTGTAGCCACTTTTTAATTCATATAGAGCTACCAGCATCACATTGCCAACACCACGTTGTACAGTATCGCACCCTTCTTCAGATGATGCTGATGACGGAAAGCGGGTGGTGGTGGTGACGGCATGTGCCAAAAATAGCACGCATCCTGCAGTGATCAATACTGGCTTTATGTGACGTGCTGCTGAAAATAGAAATGTTCTTCCGGCTCATCCGCCCCAAGATCGATCCCTCTCTAAACCCCCGCTCGAATTCCATTATCATCTGCTCCTATATATAACTGTGCATCTATAATTTGCTCCCGCACGTCCAAATCTAGAGTAGTGCAGTCCGTTTGCGCGAACAGTCGATCGTCTCCATAAAATAAACGCCGACTCTATAGGCATCGACCCATACAGTGCTGGCGTCACCTCTGCAACTTAATTAAAGTATTTTCACTCACTATAAAATAAACGTCCATTATAGTATAAGCTGCACACTCAAAAGTAACAAAAATAATTTTAAAAAGCAATTAAAATGGCATAAAACCTTACACCCGTGCACCCCTTTAATTTTTTTTTTTTCACTCCAAAAAGTGGGTATTTTTAGTGAATATTTTCTTGTGAGATATGCTAGGGACGTGTGTGTGTGTGAGAGAGAGAGGGAGATATATATTACTATTATATGACATACTGATCTAATGATTCTGATGCGACTGACAGGAACTTCATTGAATGAATAAATAGGATATAAATGTTCAGTCAGTCCGCCGTTGTAGTTGCGCTGGCCAGATATATACAAACATTTGACATTGTAAATTTCCTGTTGAGGCGTAATCCCCTTCCAACCGTTTCTCTGTTTTGCCACATTCTAAATCAACGAGAGAAGCCTCGAATCAATATATAATGATGTGGTTAATTATGTCTTGACCATAGTGAAATTGGATCGTGTGGCTCCACTATAAAAGAAGGTTAAAATGATTTTGCAAAATTGTTACCAGAAATGGGTGTCATCTCAGAACTACTTCCCTTTTGTGTATATATTTGCATGCATTTATAATATATGCCAAAGGATGAAGAAACTGCAAAGAAATGCACAAAATCATACGTACATTCATACATGCTTACAAACCAATGCCTTTTGAAGTCATTATATAAGTATACATTTTTTTTTACATATTCATTTAAGTCTAAACAGTATAACAGCTTGCCTGTCTTAACAACAACAAAGAGTAAATATTTTTTTATTTCATGGAGCAGAGCCCCTCAGTCCAGAACAAGGCTTAACTGCAGGCAAGTGACACCAAGACTCATGTGATTAAGGTACAGCCTGAGATATATGTCATAATGTCATTTACAGTAGGATATTAAGATGTCATTCACATCTCAATAACTAATTTTTTAAAATCATTCTTTAGTCATTATTGGCTAATGTCTGGTATGGTTAGTTTTCTCAATATACAGACATTAACTGTAACTGAAAAAAGCTTGCACATCGACAAGCTGGGACATTTTTTGTGAGTTACTAATTGCAACCACAGACAACAATTATCTGTGCAAGTCTCATGCATTTACAGGTAGTCAGAGATAAGGAAGAAGTACAGTTTATCTGACTACCAAAAGAATCAAACCTGGAGTCAAGCAGATCTTCTATTGATGTGGAAAGTGGAGAAATCATGGTAACCTTAACAACCCAAGGCATGAATATTGCTGACATATCTGCTGTATGCCTCTTATTATACTTTGGCAGAAAAACACTTACCTTTGATGTCACAAAAACCAAGTTCACTACTCCAAATTAAGATAGAAAATTAAGTTCTTTTCACGTAAATTAATGAAATGCTAACATGAAAGGTCATCTTGATCAAATTATCTTTTGTTGATTTAACTGGCATATTGAAAACAGACTAATCAGTTTATTGCTAGCCTGCAGTTGCGCAGTAAGTTCTGGAAACTTTGAAGGGGCCCAGCATTCAGGAGGAATATCACAGACTAACAATCTGACCATCACACACACAAAAAAATTCCTTTTACAGAAGTAAGCTTGGTCTAGCTATCAAACAGCACAATCAACATACACATCAAGACATACTGTGTAATATTTTAAAGTTTTTTTTCTTTATAGTGTTTGTTCACAAAAACATTTTAAGTACATACCCATTTCACAAAAATGTTTGCCATTTCATCTGCAACAGAGGTCCTATTTACTTCTCACGCAGCTTATTTAAGATTTTCAAGATTTTTTTCATATGCTAGCAAGATTCATGTTCAAGCATTTTGGCAGTTTTTGATTTATCTGAAACAAAATGCACATTCTGCTTGTTTGCAATAGAAGCATTTGATAAGATCGCAATGATTAGACTGATCACACCATCACATTAATTCAAAATAATTTGAAACCAAAATTTAAGATTAAAGCAAGATTTAAGTTTAGAGGAAAAAAAATCCTTATTTTAAATGCATACATAATAAAGTAAAACTAAGATTTTCTCACTTTAATTAAAATATCACAAGTCAGCTGTGGCATGCAAACAAATGACATTTTTGAACGGAAACATTTGCAACTGCATGAACAAGCACATGTATGTGTGTGCACATACACAGAGGCATGTGCATGTACACACACATGTTTGGGTGCACACACACACAAAAACCACTGACAGTAAACATCAATTGCACCGGCTGATAATCAAACCTTGGTTATATGTGTTAGTTTGATGGGAGATGTTTGTGTGTGTGTGTGGGGGAAATCCACTGTTAATGTTTACTTAATACTACACAATGGATAACCATGCTGTTAACCAATGGATAACCAAGACCTGTTCAGTATATAGACTCTGTTCAAAATGATTGTTGAGTGAAATACCCTGTCAAACAGGATTCTGAGAAGAAAGCTTAATAGGTTAAAACTGAGCTGACAGAACATGCTTTGGTGGCAGACATCATTTGATAAACAATTTGGAATCAACTATAGCTGACATAATATTTTTTTATGGTAAACTGTATACTTTGTAAGGAGTTACATAAAATTGAATGACATGTGCATACATTCATAGTGGTTATGTAACATGACTTGTCAACACCACAAATTTAGTTAACACGCAAGTTACTGCTACAAATTTTAAGAGGTCACAGTTATAATCATAAAACATTCTTCAGACACGACAAATCTTACAAAACATAGAAGTTACAAAAATACTGATTAAAAACAATAACACCCTCACATAACAGTAAGCTAACATCATAAATTCTAAAGGGCCATTAATGCCAAGAGCTATTAAATGACCAGATCACAATTACTAAACACTTGACATATCCATTACAATTATGATGGCTATGTCACAGCCATAACAATTAAGGTGACAGATTCAGGATGTCACAACTATTTTAAATAATAGCAGACAATAATCAAAAGGTTGAGTCACTGTCATCATCACTGCAGAGATTGACAGTATATACCTGGGAAAATTTGCAGTTTGAAATGGCTGGTCTGTAGAACTTGCCAGCAGTCAAGCATTGTGTGAAGGTGAGTTATCATAAAAATAACAGTAAATGAATCTGTAATATTTCCACACATGGAGGCAAGCTCAGAGAACTGCATATTTAAGACTACAAACTGAGTCACCATACAACAAAGACAAACAAACATCAGCAAAGAGATAACTCATTGGCAAACATGAACAGAATCCATGAATTTAGACAAAATAAAACTGAGGAGTGAGCAGAAAAAAAAATCTATTTTTCTTCAAGAGGTGTGTCTTGAGGCCAGAATTGAAAACTTTGAATGTTTACACACTTCGAGGAAAAAGCATTAGAGAATTTCAAAGGGTGGACCCAGAGAAAAAAAAGCATTTGCCAAATTTCTCTTGTCTGATGTTTGGCACAGAAAGGAGGGCAAAACAAACAGAACACAGACAGACTTTGGTGGTAAGGCGTCAGCAGCTCGAAAGGCTATGCCAGAGCAAGGCCATGCAGACAACAGTAACACATTATGGTGATGTTGTAATCAATGCAAGCTCAAACTGGCAGGCAGTGGAACTTGTAGAGGAGGTGTGTAGCATACTGAAGACATGATGAACAGGATCATTCTGATCCCTCTGAAGTTTTTTCATAAGGAATGGTGACAAGCAGAGAGTTGCAGTAATCTAGCTGGGGCAGTACGAAAACTGACAAGCTTTTTTGGTGGTAGAAACTAACAGAAAGGGTCAAATATGATCCTGCAAAACAAAAGGAAGATGAACTTGCAGATAGCATTAATGTGAGATTCATGAAACTATAATGCCCTGAGATTTCTGACGATCTGGGAGAGATGTTTATTTCAGAGAAATTAATAGTAGTATGTTATGGTCCGGATCTCAGTTTACTTGGAGAGGCTGTTAGAATGACCTCGGTTTTGTCCTCATTCGTTTTCTGTTTGTTGATGCACATCCATCCAGGCTTTCACATAATCTACTGCTTATTTTGTGGTGGTACTGACCTGTAGATGCTGATAAGCAAGTTCAAATGCTACACTGTGTATCATCAGCATACAAGTAATACTGAAGGCCCAAGTGGTGGATATTGGGACCAAGTGGTTGAATGTATATTGCAAATAAAAGAGACCAGAGAATAGATTGCTGTGGCACCCATACTTCAAACTAATGGAAGATAGTGCTTTCATCTACCACAGACTAGGTGGGGTCAGTCAGGTAGGACCAGTTTAAAACAGCACAAGAGGGACCAAAAGTATCAAGAAAGTGCTGGAGAAGGATATCATAGTGAAAGTTATCAAATTCATCACATGCTAAGTTATGACTTCATTATGTGTTGTATGTTTCCACCCTGTCATAGGCTCCATGGTTTGGCTGATACTAGTAACAAATGAACACAATGCTTGTCAAAATAACCTGAGGTTAAAGTGGCGGAAATTAAAAAAAAGTAACTGTGTGGAAACCATTGAAAATTCAATGAAATAATATTATAGATGCATAACAGATTTAAATGAATATATTAACACATCATAAAAGCTTTAATAAAAAGAATCGTAAGACAAGATTCTGCAACAAGTACGTACATGCACTCCAAGGCTTTTGGAAGAACACGATGCCTGCTGAGTAGAAGACAATAATTACTAAGCTTTACCCAATGTCTGAAAATGTGATAGACTAGGAGGTGCGGAAAAAACGAGGTTTTAAATCTGAAAGCAGCTACATGTATTGCATTCTGATCTGATAGCAGATATCCACAAATAAATATTGTGCTTTTTGTTAAAAAAACAGCCATAATGTGGAAAATTTTAAGCAAGGTCCTTGAAAGATAAATCTTTACAAGTGTGACAAGCCAAGCCTTACACTCCAGAAACAGTTCATAATTTCAGAGTTTGGAAAAAATCCTCCCAAGTCAGTCATTTGTGTAAGTTTTGGAATCTAAAGAGACATACTTCCACCATTTTTTAATGTGTAATATCCACACTTGAGACAGCTGCAACAGCACTTCTGGTACTTATTTAGGTCTTGCATCAATATGACTATAACCTCCATAAGTGCAAGTTAGAGCAGTTTTAGGTGTGTGAGGTTTTGTTGGCAACATTCAAAAAGAATAATTAAGACATCTATAGGGTGTCTCTATACTGATATCCGCTACATAATTAAATGCTCAACAATGCAGGAAGATTTACTTTCATTTAAAGATATCTTTATATGTAAATCATTGGACATCTCTTTCAGTAGTTATGAGAGCTAAGAGGATTATATGTATGACACTAAACTGATAATGAGATACTATCACTAATCTTCATGTTCTATTATCTAAACAGCCCCCTCAGCATATATATATTATGCAGAAAACAACATATTATAAGCACAGGATGACTGGGCAGAACCAAGTAATTACTAAAGGTAGTTTCATTTGAAAAAAAAAAATGACTGCATTTTTCAATTGGTCCTCCTCCTCAGGATTGCTCACAAGTCATGCTCATTACATGACCTGAACACATTATACATCGTCCATTGAGATTGTGCAATGAGCATATTGTCTACTTGGTGCACAGCAGGTGCTTTGGCTGCAAGACACTGATGTTTATTAAAAGGAAGTTGTCTTAAACAAGTTAGTGACAGTGACTATAATTATTTCATTTCAATAAGGGATGTTTCTATAGCTGCCTTTATTACCCTGCATAATATCTTTCGTATGATGCATGCTTTGCTAGTTTCTGTTAACTGATCTAATCAATCATATATTTATTTTGTTTACACTGGTTTTCAGAAGATTTTTTCGTGAGTTAAATCTTTACTGTCTGAGATTCAAATATAGTGAACTGTTATGATGTAATTTTATATTTATAAGATGCAGTTCTATGACAACTAAATACCCATGATGTTTTAAAAATAAAAATTGAAGGGCACAGATAAGTATAAAATATATGCAGGAAGAAAAGCCCATGCAATCATTTGAAACAAGAAAACTGATAAAATTATCAGTAATTGTGAAATGAAGTCTTTGAACTCTTAAGCCAGATAAATATATTTGTCACACACTTCATAACTTTTTAAGTGGTTTTCTGTGGTGGGTAGGCATAAATTTTAACTGCATATGCCAATAACTTTTCATTCAACAACAGCGCAGGAAACAAACTTAATCACTGGTGTAGTCATCAAAATTATCTCCCTGCATAACTTCTGACTGGTGATAGCGCCCCCTGTTTGCAAAGTCCTCGTTGTCTTCTGTCAGCTGGGCTGCTAGTGTTTGCACAGCTGGCGTGCTAGGTGCCACAACAATCTGCTCTTCGTGGGACCCTCCATGCCTGCAGAATACAAAAATCCCATAACACTTTACACACAAAAAAACCCCTAGTTTTAGAACAGAAATATAACTAGAAAAAAATCATAATATCTACTGTGTGGTCTGTCTGTAAAATACAAATTACTGTAACTGCCTTTAATTAGCATATCCCCCCAGAGGAAAAGAATGTGGCTTGTCATATAAAGCAGGTGAAATAGTGCTGCAAAGTTATATAAAGGTCAGAAACTTAAAGTAACACACTGACCCACAGCAAAAGCGACAGCAGTCTTTCAGCCAGTCATACAAGTTGAATTCTGCTATACCTGAAACCATCAAGCATTACCCTCTGACATAAATATTTTTTTGAAAATTAAAAAAAGTAAGCACACTGACCAATTAAAATTGTTCAAACTTCTATATCTGAAAAGCACAAAATCCACACCTTTAAAATTCTCAAATAATACTCCATAAAATTGTCTTTCTTCTCAGATATTGAAAAGATAAAAGTGAATGACAAAATGATTTTTTTTTTAATTATTAAAGATTTCAGCATGAATTCACTTGGAGGTGGCAAGATCTTACTACCAGGGAAATAGCCAGGGCTAGCTCTGCCAATGTAGAAGTAGATGATGAAGAAGACTGCTAGTTCTATCAGAGAGTAGATCCACTGGATTGCAAACATAATTACAAACGACAGAATCACCTGCACACATAGTGAACACATCAGCAAGGATGATTATGTACAAAGACCTGCACATGCTATGGGGTTGAAAAGAATATATATAGATACTTGTAAAAATTTTCACCTCTAAAAAAGTCTTTGAGGAACACACAAATATGCAGGCATGCACACGTACACATACATGTACAAAAAACACACATGCACACACATAAACCCAAACCTCTACCCCTCCCCCTTATACACACATGAACACATGTTAAAGGCTGATTTGAGCAATTGGTTAATAACACTTTTTGGAGCAAGGGTCTGATTTGGTCCAGAGGGAGGCACGTACTTAACCTCCCACTAGGTGAACTCCTGCAGTGCAAACAGTCTCTCTTACAATACAGATTACATATATATGGCACAACAGCCCTTAGCAAGCAATAAAATGCAGATCTCAAATTCTCAGGTTTCAGTTTTTAAATCACAGCATAGTGTTGCAAAGCTAATAGCCGTCGCCCTATTATCCAACAGTCAGAAACCCTCATAATATACAACAGTCAGAAACTTTCTCCATACCATCCAACAGTTGGAAACCCTTGCCATATCAACCAACAGTCAGGCTGAGAAGGATGAAAGCTGACTGACAGGCATAGGAAGATGCTCGGTTCTGGGGGGATGGAGGAACACTCCATGCTGACAGTGAAGAACGTTCACATTCTTAAATCCTTATAGTATCTTTTTTGAGAGGGCAGCTGCCCCCTTGCCCTCCTGGTTCCTACGCCACTAGGTCCATGTACAATCTTAACACTGAAAGTTTGCTGCAAGGGTTTGCTTTGATATGGTGGTCATATTAATGGCAGCAGGCATCAAGCAAGTGGTCGCCACAATAAAGATTTAACATGGTCCAGCTTTTTTTTCACAAAGTATGTGCGATGTGGCAGGCAACCCTGCTCTCTCTCTCTCACACACACACAGAGGTATACATATATATTTTCCTATACACACGCCGATATATGTATATAAAGGTTCAAGATACTTACCCCAATAAGGGAGAGCCACCTATTGCATAGTACTGAGTACCATGAACGTGGCTGTTTAGTAATCTCTGTGTTGGGAGTCTTCTTTGTTCCTGAATCATAGTGATAAAAGCTCTCTATACTAAAAGCTTCTACACAAATGCATGTGCATGCATACATGCACACAAGTGAGAAAAAAGAGGAAAAAAGAAAAAAAGCCAACTGATAGTACTTTTACTGATAATCAATACACACTTACTCTCAAATGCTTGCTTTCTTGTTTTTGATATACTAACCCAGAAGCTGTGAGGCATCATTGAGATTTTCTGTTGAAGCGTCTTCAACAGCTGACATGCGTCGCTTGGTGGCATCAAAGTCAGCATCTGGTGTTGTGGCAGCACTGTTAGTGACGGAGTTCTGTCGCACAAGATGATGCTGTCCACGTTGTGCCAGTCGTTCAGGAAACAGCTTGTCCAAGTCCACTGCCAATTTTTCAAATGAGTCCTGAAAAAAGAAAACTGCTCTTAAGGTATAAATTAGCTGTGCCAAAAATGGGGTCTACTGTACCGCATATAAAAACTACAAATTTGAAGCACATAACACACGTAAAAGGAGCACCTTACAACTTTATCTCAATTGTAGAATACCATGTAACAGCCATTAAGCTGCCGATTTAATATTTAAAATGTGCTATATGATTGGTACATGTATGTTATATTAATGACTGTAACACTACAAAAATGTTACATCATCTGTATGTTGTGTGCATCCATGTATGTCTGTCTATTTGTGTGTTTTGTAAAGCACCATGAGTTTGCCCATAGGGGCAGGACATGACGCCCGATAAGCTCACTTTATTTTTATTATTAATAGCAACATCTATTAACCCTAGCCCTACTGGCCTACTCCCATACCTTATGGGTGGAGATGTCTATTGTCGTGCCATGAAGAACCCCAGCAACAGGATCAGAATGTGGGATTTTCTCCTCTATAACTGTGTCACTGGGCTCTGCTTTTGTTTTTACCAAAAACCTTATAAAAGCAAAGGCGAAAATGTCTGCACCATCAAAAACTTATAAAAAAAATTCAATAAGGGGCTTAAACATGAATCTTTCAATGTTTTGTTCTGCCTGTTGGCAATGTAGTCTTGGCATCACAAGTACTCAAAAGCCCTAGGATGCACTTGCTGATTAACATCATTACTAATGACCTGAACAGTAACAACTTTTACATTGGCTCCCATCAACACATTTTCCAGATCACATCAGCATCATATGTATATCATACATCAAAGTTTTAAGCCGGATCTTCGAAACTGTGTTTTAAACATAATGAAAGGGAGATAATAATCCTCCAAAAATCTCCAAACAAAAGACATCCCCATCACTAAATATATCCACAAAAATGTGCACAGACTCACCGGGCCTCTCGTTCCTGGCGTTTGTCATAGGACATTGCTAGTGCAAAGTAAGAATAGTCAACAGCAGCATATGTCAACAGAAAGGCTGTTGTTACTACAGGTGCCAGGGAGTTGACATCACCAATACAGATAAAGAGGAGTCCTACCAATGTAATGACCACCAAAGCATAAACAGGAACCTTGTTAGGCCCACGCTGCAAAAATGGGACAAAAATACAGACTGGCATTTTCTTAGGTCCATGCCAAGAAAATGGAACAAGTTTGTAACAAAACTTTAGGACTAATTATGAAAAGTAGGGAAAAAAAAATAAAAAGCAACATTAGATACTACTACCATTTGAATAATGTTATTGCTGATTCAACCACTGTAACAATGATGACTGATTTAAAACATATACTACCCATATGACAAAACCTCATTAAGACATCTGAAAGATAGCAATGTGCAAAACACATCTGACATTTCAGTGAATGATAAAAAATTACTTACGCCATGCCCCAAGAAACGAACAACAGGTATGACATTTTCATTGGCAATAGACTGAAGGATCCGAGGTGGTCCATAAAGACTGCCCATGCATGAAGACACTGATGACAAGTAGAGACCAGCTAACCACAAAACACCTGTTATTGACACCTGAAAAGTACACAAAATGTAAGCAAGGCTGTTAAGTCTAATGTATTTTTTTAAATATGCAAGAAAGGTCTTTATCGATGATCAATATATATATAGTTTCATTTAAAAATATTAGAATAAAAATGACAAAAGCAACAGAAAGTAATGGAGAATAATAGCTGGTAAATTGGGTAAAAGATAATGACAAATAAAAATATTTGTTAACCTTCTCTGCAATCATGTAGTCATTCAGAAGAAATGTTCGAACACAAGTTGCTCCCAGCACAAAGATAATGATTATGTACAGACTTGTTCTGCAAATTTTTTTAAACCAATTTGAACAATTGGGCACATATACATGACAATAATAATAACAACAGCAAACCAACTGAACTTTTATAAAAGTCCATAAACAAGCAGTCTATTTGAATCCAAACATTGCTGTTAATATGGAATTTTTTTCAAAGACATTTCTTATATCAATATCATTTTAAAGAAGGGAAGTCAGTCTAGTTCAATAAAATCTATATCTTGATAATATGCTAGAATTTAAGTCAAATACAGATGCATACCCAGCTCCCAGGGCAGCAAGGGTGCCATGTGGAATATTGTGAAATGGATCACGGAGGTCTCCAGACATGTTAATGCCAGCCAAAATTCCTGTGACTGTGGCGAAGAAGAGTCCAAAAATTGTGAAAAAATTCTCTCCATCAATGAAGTCTGGGCCTGAATTGTTCACAAAGTTCACCTCCTTGTAACCAATGAACCCACTTTCTGCAAATGTGAAAGGTGTAGCCATTATGCAAGCAGGATGCAATAAAGACAATACAATTACATGCACATGTGTGTATATGCATGCGCCCACACACTCTCAGGCACACACAAAGTACTGACCAGGCTCTGTGTGCACAAATGATCCCACAACCAGGTCCATGGCTGAAAGGAACAAAACCAGTAAGAGAATCAACTGGAGACGGATGACCCATTTCACTCCTGCCACATTGATGCCTGCAAAATACCAACACCCCTAACATAATCATTCTTACTGCAGTGCGAACTCCACTGTCCTATGCTACTTAGTTTTAGCAATCAATAGCTATTATAGTTATATTAGTCAATGGAAGTCCCCCCACAATAAAAGGAATCATTAGAAATATAGTTGGATCATTTAATATCTATTGACACAGGAATTGTTGTGCCATTTCACACACAGTGAAGAAATTGTCCAATGGAGCATAGTGATGGGATTTTCTCTCTCTTATTTTTAGTTACCACCCTCCCTCTCCCCTTCTTTACCACAAACACATACATATATGCCAGATAGGTAAGTTTTGATTGCTATTATTACAAGAATGATGAATTTCATTGAAAATAAAAACTTTCCCCACTTTTTCATGGTTTTCCCACTCGATCTATGCTATTGATTCTTTGATGGCTCCTACTCCCACTACTTCACTGAAATCTTGTCTGTCCAAACTCGCTTCTCATCAGACTCCCTCATTCTATCCCTCCCTCCTACAAAGACAGCCACATATGGACAACATTCTCTCTCTGTGTTGCTAAGCAGTGGAACTCTCTTCCACATCACATTCGTCACTCGGACTCCAAGGCTACATTCAAACGTTCTCTGAAAACATCTGTTCACAAAGTACTATCCCTGAACTATTATTCTTAACTCCCTGGCAATACTGTCATAGTAACCATCATGTAATGACTTCATCTTATACTGTTTATGGTATCTACATCCCTTCATACCTTCATCCATTGCTTTACGTTCTACTCTTACTCTTGTAACTCATCTTAATTATGTTGTTCGGTGTGTTCAGTGTGTTCAGTTGTTCAATATATTTACCTCACTGTCCACTGGCTGTTATCTTTTATTTATTGTAATTGGTCTGCACATAGATCTTGGTCGTGATGTTGTGTGTTATAAGTTGCCATTATTATTATTATTAGAAAGACAAGAATGTCTTGCTTTTAAAGAAAGCACAATTGGCTATAGTTTCTCTGTTACTCTGGTTGCCATCACCATCCACAATCAGCACAGCTACTGAAATATCTGCTACATGTAACACTAATAGACAGTTAAATATTCTTTAACTTATTTACCACTGCCCAAACTTCCCTCAACTCTGTGAATATGATTTATGTGAAAGACTTTCACTCACCTAGCAGCAGAATCACAACACCAAAGGCAATTCCACGAGCAATCCATGGGTTGCTTTGTCCCAGCAAGGTCATAATTGACTCACCAAAACCCAATACACTCAATGAACAGCCAACAGCCTACAGAAAAGTGAATAAAATTGTGTCACAATGAATGAATGAATGTTTTTAGTCTTCTGACATTTCAAACACAATAATGCCTTAAGTTCTTCTGACTGTGATATATCTTCGTCTCCTTTCAAATGTTTGTGTGCTAATGAGTACCACGATGGAAATTGTTTGTTGTTGATCAACTGGACAGCTTTTTTTCAAATCTAGAGATAATTTTGTTCAGTGGCACCCAAGAGATTTTTAATGAAGTGAATACCACTCAAGACTTTGTTTATTATATTTTATTTCTGCATTTAGATCCTCTAGAAAATGATTTTACTTAGCTGCTTAAACCCTGGCTCAGCGGTTCTCAACCTTTTACTTGTGATGCCCCCCTGACAAACAAAGGTACGTCCACACGCCCCCCTTAGCCAGCAATGTAAGCTAATTTCACTAATACCAGTATAAGAAACTTTAAAAAAATGACCACCTTTGCGCCCCCCCTTGTAAGCATGTCGCGCCCCACCCCCAGGGGGCGCGCCCCACAGGTTGAGAACGGCTGCCCTAGCTGCTACATACTACAGTTCTATTCAGAAATGAAAGGCAGGTAGGAAAATCCAATAAAGCCCACATGGTGTTGTAAGAGATCAATACAGAGTCAAGATGTGACCATGTTGAACAAACAGCCTGAGAGTTTTTGAAAGTAGTCCTTGCGATGGCATCATCTTAATGTTCTGTAAAGTCTATATCGATAAAGACTGCATCCACTGTAGTAGAGAGATTTGTTACTCTGAACTTCCCTTCTTTACAGTTTTAATTCTTTGTTTTATACAATGTGATTCAATTTTCGATTTTATAGACAAATCAACTGCAGAAAATAATGATACATTTATATAAGAATTTCTTCTCATTATCTCATCTCCATCACTGAACAATTAAATTATATTTTGAGAATCTGAAATGATGCCAAACCTGTGCAAAGCAGTAGAGAACTCCAATGCTACCTCCAATACGAGCGCCAAGAATATGAGCAATAAGGAAGTATACGCCACCACTGTCCACATGGCATCGCTCACACAGTCCAATAGCACTCAGTGCAGTGATAAGAATAATGGACATCGACATTAGCACAGTCAGAATGGACAACCCAATCCCGGCATTCCCCTGTAAGCAAAAGCAAAACACATGAGTACATGTGAAACAAAATGACAGTGATAGTTAGAAGTTGAGGGGGGGGGGAGTTATGTTTTCTCCCTCCTAACAGAGAGAAGAAAGGAGATAACCCAGTGTAAAGAAAGCAAAAAAAAAAAAAAGTAAAAGAGAAAAAAATCCCAAATATGTGACTAAGATTTTCAATAGATCTTTTATTTAATTTGATATTTTAGGCCAAATCACAAGCTGTCTTTATCATGGGAATTGACACAGACTTGTAAATAGGCACCACATCCCAAGGAAATTACATGTGCAAGATACAAGATCTGAACTCTTGGAAAATGATGGTCACTGATAAAAAGCACTTTACTGCTGTGCCACCTGCCCACAAAGATTCCACTAAAAATTTCAAATCAACACTTACAACTATCCATCCCATGCGAAGGAAGATGACAACACTGAGTATATTAATAAGACAAGATGTAAAGACACCATCCCATGTGCCAAACAAGACAGGCTGTGAGATGAAAAAGTTGGCCTTCCACCATGGTACTTGTTGCAGCATCTGCAAAAGTGCATGTAGTGACATGCATTTCAGAAAACAATATAAAGGAGTGCTTCCAAATCAGTACATATACGCAGCAACAAAATGGTTTAATTTTATTAAAGACTTAAATGACGATCATCTCTCTCTCTAACACACACACACTATAATTACTCACTCGCTCAGAGCACCATCATTAAGAGATAAATGTGGCAAAAAAAACCCCAACAAAACTAAAAACCAGAAAGCAATATGTGTGAAATCCTCCTTGCAAGTTTTCATACTTTCCTGGAAAGTATCATTACTATCTGTGCAATTACTGCATCACACATGACATCACACCTACCTGGTCTTCCCTGAACAGCTCGTTGTGTTGCCCTATGTCATCAGTCTGATCGGTGGCTGCATAATGTTTCTGTGACTGTGCCTGCTGTTCACGACTTAAACCAAAACGACTCCAGTCTGGCATTTTTTTCTGTTGTTTCCCACCTGCCCCAGGCAAGAGAGAACCTTCTTCTGTGTCTTTTTGGTCAGCCATGGATGATAGCTTTGTCTGTTCACAAAAAGATAATTACATGATCTAAATATGAAACCATTCATTAGGTTCTGTCTGCTAAATTTTTCACACTTTCTTCCATATTCACTTTTAGATAAGACTATCAGCACTATGAAAAAGATTCCTGTATATTGGCAACAGCCAAGCTCTAATTGTCATGAAATATTTAGTTTGAATATTCAGATACATCCAAACTCTGAAACCAAGTAAATGAAGCTGAAATGGCAAAATGTTGTACTGCTATTTTTTTTTTAAAAAGGACACAAGACAATTATCTTAACATAAAATTAATGAATGTAACAGTTCTATTAAGAACTGCATATTCCAGTAATTAAAACCAAAACGCTAAGTTTAGCTTATACATAAGGACATGAACAACTCAGTATGCAATTACTGTTAAAGAAGAAATTTACAGAATCATCTTTTATTGGATATAAATACAAAAGCTGCCCTTTTCTCTTTAGACTTGTCTTTTCCCCAAAGGCTAGAAGCTCAGGTCTGCTAATCACCAATGAAAGTTTGTCATTTGTTTTCTTTTAGCCCAACTCCTATTTTAACACACACATCCTGACTGGACGTACAGACTTCCAAACAGCTAAATTGATTTTAGCAGTGATACATGCATGGTTGAAGTTTGCAATAGTATTAGCATCCAATATAAATTCAATATAAACTACTGGGCTACTGCATGGGTAACAGCTGTTCACTTTATACAGTTTTCTGTAAAAGTTACGACAATTTTAATTCTACAAGCATAATATACACATAATATACAGAAAGCCTGCTTTAGTATAACACCAAATCTGTTGAAAGTACGTCACTATATCATTACCTTTATGAACTTTTTGGAACAGTTTTAAACTGTTTAAAGTACCTAAAGTATTGTAAATAATTAGAATTTAGGATGGATGCATGCAGTCATCTGTGACCAGTTGCTTCCATTCCAAATATAAACTGCTGCACAGTTGATGATTATGATGAACCACTTAAAGGTAATCACCTCTGAAGCATATGCTTCATATACATCTACATAAATATATTCATTTGTGTAAAAGCCAGACAATTTACACTATTTTTAATAAGTAAAGCAAATATTTTAGAACTGCCTCATTGCACTAAGGGAGACAATATTGCCTCCTCCCCTCCTCCCATGACACTACCGCCAACACTATCTAAGCTCCAAATTATCATGCAATGTGCAAGAACTAGTGTTTTATTTTTCTGCTGCTTAACCCAGGTAGCATGTCAGCCTTGCATCCATTACTAAGTCAGGTTTAATAATGACAGCCCCACAGATATGCAAATCATATCAGCTAGAGTCAGCAGTATTATTAATAGCGATGGTTATTATGATAATTACCACAATTATATTATAATTATTACTATGATTATTTTACGGCTTTTTGTAATTTGGAAAAAATTATGTTATATACTTGCTGCAAAGGTGTCAGAATTTTGCTAGGAAAAATAGTTTGTCACCTCTAATTTTTCCTGACCTGTAGCATATACCCACTACACTGCTGAAGAGACTGACATTTTTTTTCTATCCAAGACTGGACATTTAGCAGCTCCAACTAGTGGTTTTTCACCCTCAAGAAACTTAACTGTGCCTGAGTATTAGCAAAACTTGAACAAAATCTTGATTGAAATCACAGAGTAAAATGTCAAGTTCCTAAACCACCTACTAGCACTTCCCTTTGGTATCCAGCAGAAGCGGCCTCTGGGGGTGGGGCAACTGCCCCAGGCCCTGCTCCTGAGAGAAGCCCTGAGATAGGAGATTTTTGGGGTATGGTATACAGCCTATACTTACGGTTCTCAGCCCAACATATGACACTTCCCAAGGGCCCCATGTACTACTATGGCTGCCTCTGGTATCTAGAGTACTTTATGCACTCAGCTATGGAAAACCTGGTTTAATCCTCAAATTGTCCTGTAGCTGGAAAATCGCCCTCTTCCCACTCATAATTTTTCCAGAAGGAATGGGACGT
Source organism: Pomacea canaliculata (assembly GCF_003073045.1). Classification (NCBI taxonomy): domain Eukaryota; kingdom Metazoa; phylum Mollusca; class Gastropoda; order Architaenioglossa; family Ampullariidae; genus Pomacea; species Pomacea canaliculata. The sequence continues at coordinate 11,991,205 of NC_037593.1, forward strand.
GATGTACCAGAGAAGGTAAAGGCAGTAGAAAAGGAGGGGACGGCTTTGTCTCAACCTTGTCATGCTTTAGACACACTGAACCACTTACATTCAATGCCTCTAGGGTCACTTTCTTTACCTATAGGTTTTAGTTTCTATCTGTGCATATTCAGCTTCTATCTCACTTATACTGACAGTCACTTTTTAGTACCTTCTAGCTTCCACCCTATTTCACCATGAAGATGTGAAGAGATCATACTGAGTCTGAAATTACTGCTCAGTTAACTTCTACAAAGAGTCTTGCAATAAAAATAAAAAACAGTGGACTGTAAGTGAAGACTACACTATAGTAACAGCTGTGTTTGCTTCCAAAATCCAATAACCGGTGTCTCAAGTATCAAAAATTACATTTTGCCTAGTTCAGCAATAGTGACCTTAATTGTGATCAGGTCACACTAATGCTAAAGCCCAGGTGGTATGACACCTCTCCAAGATCTTATTCATGCCTTCTAATCTAATAAATTAATTTTTTTTTCATTAAATGTCTTTTTGACACAATGCGCTAGTGTTTCTTGCACAATGAGTACATGCAGATCAAGAAGATATTATTATTCTTATTGCTATGTGATATAGCAGCCTATTGCATGAATACACTGGAAGCCAAAAGTAGATTCTTTGGTTATTTTTTTGTCTTATATAATCTTGGTAGATGCACACCTATAAACATCAGGTCGGTTGGTTGGCTTGACAACAGTAGGCTAATATGCCCTAACAGCTGTTATCACAGGAATGGATATAAAAGAATGTGGATTGAGAAGATATTCATCTGAACAATAGTAAAGGTGTTCTGTGACAATTATTTTTTATCTTCTGGACATTCTTACCTCTCGCTTGTTGACGTGTTATTGGAATCTTTCTGAGGCGATGATTATAATAATATCCTTTCCTTCATCCTGCCATACTCCAGTCTCAGTCACAGCACGGCTTGATGGCAAGAGCGCTCGGGCTCTGTGGTTGCACCGCCTTGCACTTACTATCTAAATGCCACACACCACATTATCTTTCTAAAATGTTTTGTTATGTCGCTAATTGCAGACGTTTAATACCACTCACGATTTGGGGGGTAATGCTGCAGGTTCTAATCGTTTTAAGATCAAACAGCCACGCCAGCATCGCTTTATATTAAAAAACAAACCAAACCAAAAAAGAAACCTTTACATCGTCTGCTCAGATTGATTGGCAGATCGGCCTGAGAAACGTGTTCCCATTGGCTAACCTGTTTATTGATTTTCTTTGTAGTTCAGCCTACAGCCGTGGCGGTGGGGGCGTTTGTCAATATTTAAGACACAATTATTTCTGTACGGTAATTTCGATTTTCTACTTATACGTAAGACAGAAAAAGAGAGAAACACACAGACACCGAAACTTAAGAATGAGAATAAGAAACGCTACAAACGTCACAGAATAATACACGATCGAAGTGTAAGGGGTGGGGACAGAAAGTGGTCCACCGTGTCTAAAGCGTATGGGTTGTGAAATCCAACCAACTCGATCGATCTTCTGTAGTCCTTATTGCTGATCGACTTCATCTAGACCACGGTTGAGAGCACTGATATCACTGTCCATCCCCATAACATTATTATGAAAAAAATTAAACATCACACTGTATATATACGGTTACCATCGATGCGCCATATATGCATTTTTATATCAGTTTTAAATCTAGAGCGCTGACCGAGAGAAGATATATACGTTTAAACAAGCTGATCAATTGTCAGTGCGTGTTATAGTGAATTAGGGGGAAAAAATGCTGTGACGACTGGAGATGTTAGATCATTATATAGCCGGTGTGGTATATAATTACTATTATTTAATAATAATTAATAAAGTTGATTTGCATAGCGCGCTTTACCCCTCGATCCATAAAAGGCGGATTCAATGCGCTTTAATTACTAAGAAGAAAAACACACAAACATATAATAAAAATGGATGCTGGTCTCAAAAACAATTATTACTAGCAGTTTCGCTAACGATCAGTCGTAAATGCTGACTGCAGCAGGACATTCACATTAGGTATAGATATATATAGCTGCTGATGGTTATATTAATGACTGCACAAAACGTTGATGCCGAAAAGCAAACTGATGATATATACGCACCTATACGTACTCTCTCAAGCATATAAATATACTCTCTCACATTAACACTGATCGCATGCGCATGCATACATCGCGCACGAAACAGACTTTTCAGCCCGATTAAAGGCCCTATAATTGTTAATGAGGCTTTGTCGAACGTTTGACCAAGATATATGTGGTGGCCACTGGGAACCAATGGTTTTGGGGCAAGCGTTCTGGATACTGGAACTTTGGTCAACAAAGTTGAAAAACATTAGCAGATTCAGGAAACTCAGTTATTACGGTTTGTTATCCGAGTCGATCTCTTTGAGTCTTCTATATTTGTCTTTATCATCAGTACTGTTTATCCTACCGTCCACCCTATGCTGTTCATGTTTCATTTTTGTCTCAAGCGATGATAGTATGCTCCTTAGTGAACGTGATATAAATTACTTGCTCCTAATGCATTGCCACAATGTAATGGTTTTTCTGGGTACTTCGGATGTTGCTGTACATTAACTGCTGACCTGGGCGCTCACCCAAAACACAGTTGGGTGGTCTATAGTGGCACAAGGATCAAGTGCTCGTCACCTACATATAGTGAAGACCGACTGTGCTGGGTTCAGATCTCGATTTGGGCACCATTTCTTTACATGAATATGACATGTTGTGCTGTGCCAAAGCCTTATATTAATTTCTGCTGGTGTAAAACGTCTATCCCAACAAAGCAGTCACATAGTCACATGATCTGTCTAAGCAGCAGATGCAAAGGTGGTACAGTTATTGTGCACATTTATTTAGTGCTTTATCTCCTGCACCAAACCCAGGCTCAAAGCCCTTTACATACAGGAACATAAGAACGCACTTTCTCATGGTAGGTATTAAATGCACCTTGCATACATGAACATGGACATATTTATCATGTTATAGTAGTTCAATCAGAATGTGTAACAGTTTAAAGGAAAGCTTGTATACATAGGAATACTTTGCTTTTAAAAATCAAACCAACCATACAATGGTCATTATAAATTATTAACAAAGACTGGTCATTATAAATTATTAACAAAGACGGGAGGACTATTCCCCATCCCCACCATTAGTGAAGTCTCTTGTCATCAGCCCAGCCACACTGGACCACCTTCCTGAAATTTTGTTGTTGCTGGTTAGTTTTTCAGTCTTTTCAAGAGTCTGATGCATCCACTTCCTTCTCCCATTATTTTCCCCAGGTTACTGAGAAAAACAATAAAACAAATAACACACTACCTAATAGTTAGCCATGATGTTTGCATGTCACTTCAATGCTGAAGACAGTTTTGATTTCCAAACATTTTATTGGGAAACAAAGTGACAATATAAAAACATGCCTTTTTCTAAATTACATTAGACATTTATTTTTCCTGTTATTATTTCTCTTTAACCCTCTTCCCCCACACTCCTCCCCAACATGCAAGGTGAATCCTTCATATTAAAATGAAGACAATATCTACTTCTACTTGAAATATTTCTTATTTGGAGATATTCATCTTCAAGAACTCCCATGGGAAATTTGTACTCTCCTGAGACCAAATGTCAAGCTACTGCACATATATTACAATAAGCACAGTCATTAATCTATTCCCTGCATGCCAAAAACAGAAATGGAGGAGAAACTGATAAGTACAGACAAAAACTGTCCAACACTTTGAAAGTGGTAAAATTTTGATTTTTTTTTCTTGTTTTTGTGTACATATGTGAAAATTTGTGTGCTTCAGCTCACACAGTGATGTACCTTTCTTACATTTCAAACAGCATTGAAAATACAGAAGCTGACACAGTTCATTGTACAGAGTAATTAAGTTTTGACAAATTTTAAGCTCTTGCTCCAGTCTGTCCAGTTTTGGTGACTAGCCATTTGAGCTAATATTCGCCAACTTGCCGTACAAACAAACGTTCATATAACCATAAACATGCAAGTTTTACAGAAGAATCTGTCTGGCATTATATGCAAGTCAACTACGCTGATAAAATTTGAGGGGGGATAATGCATTTAAAATTATGACTTACAAGAAATTTTTCAGGAAAGAAATTTCTCATCTTCAAAAGAGCAGCTTTTTAAAAGGGAAAGAAAACTGAAAGATCAGTCTGGCACACAATGTTCTGTGTAACTTCATATGTGTTTGCATCAAACTAAAGAAAGCATGTTTCTGCAAGTTGTACACAGGAATTTATTGAGCCAAAAATTTATACAGCTTGCTTATGCACTACACTGAAGAGAAGCAAAGACAATGACAAAGATGAAAGCACTGATGTCTGTGTAGAACTCATAAACATGACATAGTCTCTTTTCTTTTGTGGGTTTATATGACGCAGTATTCTTTCTTAAACACTGTCATCAGACAATTTTTCACAGTTTGATGTTTGACATATTCTTGAGAAATCTAAACCAATGGAAGAGATATGTAAATATTTACATTTATCCACACAAAAGCATTTGTGTCAGTGTGACAAATTAAGGTCGTGCATGAGCAGAAACGTGTTGCTATAATGCTATATGACAGCATCTTCTTACTCTAACAAGTATGTGCATCTGCGACTCACTTCTCTGAGTTTGTCAGAGTGGCTCTTGTTGCAGAAGACTGTCACTCAGCTCAGGAAAATCCATACAGTTTAAAATTTAATTATCGACAGATCTGAGCACAAAACTTGACAACAACACATAGAGCAAAGCCAGCCACAAGAAAGATGGCTGATGATTTCATAGATAGGTTTTCATGGCAACTAAACAGAGTGTTAGCATCAATTGTTGTTAGCCGAAAACTACAGTTTCAACAAATCTTACAGTGGTAGACTGCACACTTGCAAGCACTTGCTCCAAGTAACAGTCCTTCATAGAACTGAGTGACAGTCAATGCCTTGATGGAAAGAAGTGGAACTTTGCACAAATGATGTATAAATAATATTACCATTGGTGGCTGGTTATTACAATTTGAATCAGCTATTATTTGTCTGACACATCATCAGAAAGTTATTAGAAGGAATTACAACATCAAGCTTAGCAGGATAATTACACTATGATCGGCTACTCATTGTCTTTCATGGAGAAGTAATTTATCTGCAGAAGTGCCTGCGCACAGCAAGAAAGAGTAGAACATGAAAAGTTGTTGAATTTGCTCAATCTGAAAATCTGTTGCAGAGTGCAGCAGCTCCCAGGTCTGACAAGCCAAAATATGCTAATTGAAGTCACGGCCAGGCAGGATGATGGGAGCAGCGAGTGTCCACACATACAGGATCACACAAAGCCAGGAGGATGCCATTTTGACCCACACTGATGCCATGTTGGCATTGAGGGTTCTAAAATCAGAGCTTGGGCTGAAATGAAGCATAAAAGTGAGTTCTGTCAATACAAAATTCAGCACTATCTGCACAAATGGCCACCTCACTTTATGTCAAATGTTAAGCCTCATTTCCTCAATTCTCCCTTACCATTCCCTTCTCTGGACAGGACTTCACACATACATGAGGCAAATGTGTTCACAGGTTAAAGCTTGTACAATCTATATGCCTCAAAACATGAATCATCAATAAATCAACACATAAATTAGTTGGCAGTGATGCCTGGTAATCGAAGACTTTTAACGCCATGTGGCATAGAGATTAATGATATACATGAGTAGAACAAGAGACCAGAATACCTGAACCAGTTGGTGAGAGTCATCATGACATAGAGTGAGGCCAGGCATAGCATAAAGTGAAAGAAGGAGTAACTGTAAGCCACTCCTTCCTCCTCGTTGTCCCACACCTTCTGCCGTCCTTTTTCTTCATCCTCACTGCCAGTGCTACCTGTTCACCACAAACAAGATTTTCTATTTTTCTTTATTTAAAATAAAGGTCATTATTATGATTCTTATATTGATAAAATGGGGTTAACATAAAAGCTGCCAAAAATTTGTAGGAAAGACAACACCCTGTTAAAACAATCCAATTACAAAACTGTTATTTTATCCATATCTGGATTGTAAAGTCAATGAGTTAAAACAAAAATTGTTTGAATTATGAAACTTGGTCACAGTAAATTTAAGGAAAAAAATGATTCTGAACATGATGGACTGAAAAAAAAAAATTTCTAGAAATCTGGCAGATTAGATAATCACCATTGTCCTAACTATTCTTTCAACAGACAGGATAGATAGTTGGAGAAGAGAAAAATAGGAAAGAAAGAAAAAAAAGAGACAAGATATATAAGAAATGGTATCTTTAAAGGAAGGATAAAAGGAGAGTACAAGCTTATTTTTAAACCAGACATTTTTATCAGTGACATTTTATATCCTTCTATCTTACTAGCATGGACATTAATTAAAATAGAGTATATGGCACCATTGCCAATCTGCAAGAGATTTTAAAAACACATTCTTTCTTAGCATGCAAACTAGAAGCTTATTTATGCTCCATTTCATAACATTAAAAAAAAGGTACCATGTGTCCCAAAACTTTGTTAATCCATATGTGTGCAAAGTTTATGCACAAACATTTATTAAATGGTTAGCTGATGTTAATACAGCTGATCTTTACACAATCCTGAACACAGTGTTACACAAAATTGCAAACATTTGGAACAAAGAAATCTGAAAAAATGGTCAACGGGTTAAAATATGCCAAAAACATGTTTTAAAATTATAAATATAAAATGTCTGTAACAAATTATTTCTATGTGTACTCCCTTCCCCCTACAAAAACTCTTAAAACATAATTTCCTGTTCTGATTATCTTTCATATATAAGGCCGTTTTGACAGTTAGTTTATTCTACACTTGCATTATCTTTAAACCCCCCTCTCCCTTCAAAGAATCAATGTGGATCTTTTTTACACTAATTTATACTGCATGTAAATATTAGCTCAAGTGACTATTTCAAATTTATGAATTTGACACAAGTGTCAATTACTTTTTTTGATGTCTTCTGCAGCGAATTAAAATAACTGCACATATATATCTTAGATAAATTTTCTTCCCAAATTCATACAGATGCACACACGTTTTTAAGCACTTTCCACTCATGAGGATAAGCTTGTTATAACAGCAATCTATTCATACTGCCACATCCTCAAATTACTGCAGCAAATGACTTTCTCTATGTGCAAAACTGAAACTAAAAATAGTCACAGAAATCGAGGACAAAGCTCTTTCTCAAATACTGATATTAGTAATATACTAACCATATGGTACAGCCCCTGTCACCATGAAAATAGAAAAAAAGCTTCGGTTAGTCTCCTATAGCTTTTCAAAAAAAAAAAAAATACAGCAATTAAAATTATAAAAATATTTTGTTAGTGACACTACTGTCAGTTTTTAGGAAAGTTCTAAGCAGAATTTCTCACTTCCTTTTCCTAAAAAAAAAATTGAGTGATGGGAAACAAATTATTTTCAATAAAGTAGACTACCCCTCTGAGACTGATGAAATTGCAACTTTACACATGGTGATACCACAGTGGTTGATAATGAAGCAAACAAAACATCATGATTATGCTCTTCAATTTAAAAGTTTCTACTTCTTTTTTTGTCTGGAGGTTGTGGATAGGAAGTAGCAAGTCTACGCCATCATTTCTCTCAAATTGTTGATTATTCACACTAATTTCTCACGTTCCAATTCACACCTCTCTCAAATTATACTCTATCAAATGTTATTTATTGTATCACATACCAAATCAAAATTTCTTCAAAAGCTTTGGCCTCCTTTTATTGTACAGTTACCAATACCACGAGCTCAATACATTCTGTATATGTTCTGCTGATGAATGTCTTATGACCTATGACCCGCTGATCTATGCCACTACCTCTTACTTTTTTGTGTGGATATCTTCAAGTTGTAAAACACTGAGCTTACCTATTGGAATTACAAATGCTACAAAAGGCACTACAAATGAGATATTATTATTTTACTATAGCAGTTATCATAATCTACATTTATAGTATCTTATATATATAACTTGAATCACATCTTCTCCTTATGTTGCTAAACACGCAGTGAGACAGTAAGAAAAAGAAAGGAAATGACAGATCAGTACTTCAATACTGATGTCACTATGTTAATCAAAAAGCTATATGTTTAGTACACTTCCCAAGCACTGTAGATATTGTACTTTTAAACCACACTAGAAACTTACCACTCTGGTATTTATTCCCTGTATACAAACAACAAAACTATCACTACTGCCCTCTAATGACTTATCCAACCACACCTACAGATTAGAATAGACAATTTGAGGAAAGTTGAATATTTCTCAACCAGCATTTAAAGTGATGTAAAGAAAATGGAAAAGCTATATCAGAACTTTATGTGTTTCTCTTTAACATAGTTTCTAAATATTAAAAAGTGACAGGAGCAGTCCTTTCTTTTAAATTTTGAAAAATGTTACTTTTAGCTGAGTTATTAAAAATTCTCTTTATCTCCATTCACTTCAATGATTTATCACGCATATGATGCAATAGTCATAAGATCTTTCTCAGCTGAAAATCTGACATTTTTGTGAAGTACGTCTGATGCTTATGTAGCAATCACTTCATGACAAGCATCTGAATATCTAACAGAAATAGTGGACGTAAGAAAAACTTAAATGTTTAAAACCCCTTTAAAAGTTGTTTATTTTTCTGGATATTATTGAGACTGCTGCTATATTTAAGACCTTCACTCTGCAGAATAAGTCTGAAAATGGTAAAAGAGAACCTTATTCCAGACTGTCTGCTATAAAAGTCCACAACTGTAATCACAAGCAAAATGAAATGCAACATGCCACATGCAGAAAATGAATGCTGGACACATGCAGATAAGAACTGCCTTGTGCATTTGTTTGAAAAAGAGAGTCTCTGGAAATGTGTGCTACCTACTGCAGGCAACTGTTGAACAGAAGCACAGGGAAACATATAATACCTACTCCAATCACTGTATCAAAGCTCACACAAGACAAATATTATCTTTTAAAATTGCAATTTTACACAAAAGCTTTATGTTCTAACATGCAACATAAGCCCCCATAACATGTAATGGAAATCATATGCAAGCTGGCTTTTTAGTTACAGTATATCCTAGTCTTTCTATGTCACTCTCTTCCCCCCACCCCCCCAAAAAAGTCAATAGGCTTGACTGACTAAAAATAGTTCAAAACCTCAGCTTTATATTTATGAATAAATACACACAAACATTTTTTTATATTATCTACTACCCAAAACAATATCTCCATTTCTTTATTTATCAACTTACACTAGAAGAAACTACAATCACATAAAAAAGAAGTTTGTCACATTTCAGAAATAACGATGACAAATCTTTTATTGCCAATGGAATTTCTTAGAAAGAAATAAACAGCAGTTCTTTAAAGATAAACAAATCCTGCAGGGTGAATGAAATGTGATATGGGTTACATGCTTACATCACACATACACACAAACGCGCACGCACGAGGTGCTGAGTACTCTGCACACATTCTCTAGATCGTTGAATCACATAAAAAGAGATAGAATACAGCATGTAAAACAAGTAATGATGCTCCTGACATCTTTTTCACTGAAGGCTACAACTCTATTCCAAAAATATATGCACAACACTTCCTTAGGAATCAGAAACAACAGAGAGTAATTTATATGTTACAATTCCTCATCATTTAGTAAGGGAAAATAAAAATTAATATTTAGGGCATTGTCAACATCAACATACAATTTTAAAAATGGAAAATATTCTTGAACTTATACAAGACCTTTCTATGCCAGGTTGCATCCAACAATGGCTAGGCTTCCGGTCCTTAGAAACTGTATATTATTTTGATTTGCACAAATTCAAGTTTACATCATTCTAAAGAAATACCCTGACAAATGGTCTTCTGAAGACAAATACATGATACTTTTAACTACCGATATAAAAACAATGATGTTAAACTAATTCCTTCACATCCTTTAATGAACAGCAAACTGATTACCTGTGTCAGTCTGCAGAATTGTTTTTTCAGACAAGGTCAGCTTTCCCACCTGGCTGTTGCTGGATGTACGGATGCTAAAACAGAACATAAATCTTATCCTATAACTTTGCTCAAATACCACAAACTGTTTATAAAACTGATGGACATATTGATACTTTAAAGGGGATACAAATGAAAATGGGGCCAGGAAAGCCAATGTTTAAAAAAATATCCACCCAGCAGCAAAAATGTAAATTTTCATATTAAAAAATATCTTATAAATAAGTCCATTTCTTACCTGGCATAAAGTACAGCAAACAGCCAGATAATAAGAGCTATAATGCTCTGTGCATCAAACTGTGTCTTTGTGAAATCTCCAGTATCAACACGTGAGGAAGTGCTATTGTAGTCAGGATTAGTGATTTGATTCAAGGAGGGATTGCAGGTTTTATCTGTTGATTGCACAAAAAAGCATGCTGTACAACTGAATACATAGCACAAATATTTCCTACCGATAAATACACACAACTCTGCCCCCAAATACCACAAAAGAAATATCTTAGATCTCTCTGAAATCAATTTGCCTACTCTTCTAGATACAATAAGATACAAAGGTGAAATGGCTAGCCTAGTTGTCAGAAAGAACACTGACATCCGAACTGAGAAGCATACCCATAGAGTGCAATAAACTTTTCCCAGTAAACTCAACTGTCAGGAATGGATAGAGGATAAAGGATTGGGTAAGGTAAAGCAGATGGGGAGGGGGGATGGACACCACCCTCACATAAAGATGACCCCAAGAAAAATGGCTTCTAACACCTTACTCCCCAATGACCTAAAAAAGGTTAAGGGATACACTTTACCGTACCTGGCTTAAAGGAAAAATCAAGTCAAAAAACAAGTTGGGCTTAAATGATGAAAACTGAAAACCTAAATCATTTCTACTCAAATTTTAGGCATGTAAAAATGATTGTTTACTTATAGCTCCATCTAAAACTCTTCTCTGATGCAGTTCATGTAGATACAGATGTTGTGTTATAAAGTTTTCTTGTCAAATGTGTCTACCACAAAACTGCTAACAATATTCCAGCACTGCCTGACACTTCTCTTGCTCAGTATCTATATTGCACTTAAGAGTCTGTTTTCTTTGCAAAAGTGTATGCAGACATGGTGGCCTTCGTGACTTGATCTGAAACTATGTTTTAAAAGTGACTGTAGCGTAAGCCAATGATTCATTTGCAAATTTACTGGACATGACTCAGAATGTTATCTTTCACTTAAGTGCAATTTATTATTTCCCTTGCTTTTCTCTTTAACAACAGAAAAAAAAATTATTTTTAAATGATATTCTTGTTGCAACTGGGGGAGTAGGGGAAACAAGTAAATAAAAAACATTTAAAAACATTCAAACCTAATTTGATGTCACATTTGTTAAATAACCAACATAAACATTACGCCTAAGCACAGGTTGGTGTTACCTGGGTTATTTGTCATTGCTGACCAGGTCAGATACATGACATAGGCTGTGATCACACTGGCCTGGAGAAGTCCGGAGCGAGGTTGGGCTGCAATGGATATTTGAATTAACAAAGGCTGTATAAGCAAAAACCCTTAGTTGGGACATGTTCCCATTGAGCAACCCCCAAAATTCAAACGACAATATCTAGTTTTTAGCAAAGTCAGGAAATTTGCTTATAACAACTTCTGCCAAATGTTTACAGAGAAAATAAAAATTATAAGACATACAAGTATTAAATACAAGTATTCCAAAGGCCAATGGATGCATACGACAAGTCTTTCTTTTTGATGGGTATCTGCAAATACCCTTTTGCCAAGTCAGAACAAAATTTTGCGATTTTTTTTTTTGCTTTTTGCAATATTTTGCTATGTGGATATCCCTTCTAGCTTGGGTGTTGGCTTGGTAAGAATTCTACTGACGACAGACCTTCTTCCCCACTAATTTTAATTCCTTGTGAGATTAATTGGTCTACATGCCCTACTGGTCCCCTTCTTTCCCCCAAATCAACACAGTGCAATCAGTCCCAATTATGCTGTGTTTTAATTGTTTACCATCAATCTTCTTAACCTGCCTCCATGCTTCTTCCTCTCTCTAATGTTAGATTAGATGACACCGGCCTATTGCCTATTTCATGTTTCCTTGTGACACTTACCCTCCTGAATCTTTGGTAAAATGGACAGCAAGCTAAAACCAACACACAATATCAGGTTGAAGGAAACAAAGAATTTGTGCAGGCCACAGGATCCACCCTGAACAAATAAACATTGCTATTAAAAGAAAATGAGTTTATTAGGCACTGGGAAAAAAACAAGCCAAATAAAATGGTATTATCCCAGAATACTGAAACTAGACATCTTTACAAAATGTACAACAATTATGCACTTTCTGTCTGTACCAATGTGTGAAATCAAGTGTGCACACTGCCCACAATTTTCTCCCCCTTTTCCTCCATAAAAATATACCTAGTCTAGTTTCTTTGGTTGAAAGTCAATTATGAATTGGATTATAAATGACTTTGAGATGATGATGCAAATCACTTACATTAGCATAGAACACGTAGAACAGCACAACTGCAGTAATGGAGACAACGTAGAAGACAATTGTGAAGAACAGAAGGCCTGAAATGAAGTAAATGTTTATGATTTTTTTTCTATATTCCACCCACTTCACACCATTACCTCTTTCAGCAAAATAATCAATTTCCCTCCATTAAAAACCAAACATCCGGTGTTAAAACAAACCAAAAACAAAACAAACCAAAAAAAACAACAACAAAAACCCACACATATCAGATGACCTACATAAATTAATCTCTGTTTAAGAGTGTACTTGAAGGACTAGTGCTCATGTTATGTTTTCCCATATTCTCTTACAAACATTTAAAAACAGCAAAGCATAGGATCCCCTTTTTTCATAATAAAATGTTGCAAGGCATTATAATTTTAGCAATAATCCTAATATTTCTTATGAAATAATATGGTGATGCCAACTAGACAATTCTTGAGATCCTACATTGTGTAAAGGCAACAATACTGACCAACATAGTAAGTCTTGGAGCCAGTTTCTTCATACTGTCCAACCCAGTTTTCTGCCCATCCATGGGCAAAGTCTATAAGAAGGATCAGCTGAATGAAGATGAAGATGAAAGCTCCAATAAGTCCTATCACCATCCAAGCTGCAATGATACACAATAAATTAAAGAGAACACTAAAAGAAACTAAAACAAGAGGACAAGTGCCCATATTCTCTTACAAACACTTAAAAACTAGCATTTACTTTTGTTTACAATACAGGTAGTCCTCGGGTTACGACGGTCTCGAGTTACGTCGTTTCGTGGTTACGACACTCATTCCCACTTACAGCGACAGTGATAACAAAACAACTTATAGTGGGCTTATTATTGAGATGGAAAGATTATTGGCGCTTTGGTTGGAAGACCAAAATCAACGCCGTATCCCTGTGAGTTTTATGGTTATTCAGGAGAAGGCTAGGCGACTGTTTGAGGCGTTGAAAAGAGAAAAGGGAGAAGGAAGTGAAAGTGAAGAATTTGTGGCGAGTAGGGGTTGGTTTATGAGGTTTAAGGATCGTGCCAACTTCCATAACATTAAAGTGCAAGGTGAAGCTGATAGTGCTGATGAGAAAGCAGCAACTGAGTTTACTAATGCATTGGCTAAGATAATTGAGGAGGGCGGTTACTGTGCTCAACAAGTGTTCAACATGGATGAAACAGGCTTGTTTTGGAAACGTCTGCCTAACCTAACACTGTTTATTACTGTTACAGCACTTACAGAAAAATATTTCATTATTAAACGTACTGTACTACAATATTTTACTGTACTTATGTTTATTGATAATTATGTAGATTACTGTGTTAGGATAGGTGTTTGGATAGGCTAAGTGTTTGCAGTACTGTTATTATGGTACAGTACTGTATGAACGTATGATCCGACTTACGTCGAAATTCGGTTTACGACGAAGCGTTAAGAACGGATCCCCGTCGTAAGTCGAGGACTACCTGTACTCACATAGAACTATCAAGACTAGGCAAGATGTGTGTGCGTGCATGCAAGAACGCAATATTCAGTTTAAAAGTACCTCTTACCCTGGCCAAAGGAGCCACGAGGGATGAAGAATGCACCCACACATAAGGCAATCATAATAAGAGCCTTGATTGCCCAGAAACTGCAATGCAACCAGAATGCCATGTAACATTTTTATTCACAAAGAAAGTTATAGTGTTCATAGATTTGACACGATTTTGATACAACCAAGCAGAATAGAGAATTCCTGATTTATATGTGGGTGGTCCAGAGGTCCTATGGTTAGCACCTGTCACCAATACAGCAACGATTTACTGTCCTGGTTTCAGCTCTCATCTTGGGCACACTATTCTTTCTCTGCATGTGGCATCTGTTTACAGGGCTGGCTGACTTGCCGTGATATAGATTTACTTACTAGCTCGGCATAAAACACCAATTCCTCCCTCCCACGATTTATGTGACTACTTACTGCAAATACAAATGTACATTATATATACACAGTATTTATACTTTTCAAAAAAGTGTAATAAGGCAAAGACACATATCCATACATAAGATGGAAGCATTCATGATGCAGCATTATATTAACCACTATCCAACTTTTCCTGGGCTGATTTCTGTTCCTAACTTTTACACCTGCAGTTGTACTGTGAACTTCATATCGATCATTTAAGTCAAGCTTATTCATGCAGCAGCATCAGGAAACATTGATTTCAACTCACAATGTTGACTGCTCTATACAACAGCCATGGAAACAAGCCTTTTTGAGTGCAGCAACCAGTGACTTGCTCTCTCTCTCCCCTTCACCTTTTTCCTCCCTTCTTTTCCCCCTCTCTCTCTCTATCATTGGTACCATTCAAATTATAACAGTGTCCATATTTCCCCTGCATATTATAAACACAGCCTTGGTAGCATCTTTGAATGGAGAAAATAAATATAATAAACATGCTCTGGGTAAATGTAATCTAATAAATGTAACCTATGACTGAACTAGCACTAAAAAGAATTTTCCTGCCAAATCTGGTGACTAAACAGTGCGGGTTTTATTATGTTGAAGTTGCTGTCTGCCACAAGCAAACATCACTTATCTTTATGATATTATTTATGATCCTACTAAAACTCACCCATTTTGTATCTTTGATCTCGGATCTTTTGAGGAGTTGACCTTAATCATGATGAGAGCAAAGAGCACAAAGAAAGCCGCCATAGCAAAACAGACTCTGTATACGGCCAAAAAGCCTACCACATTGTCACATTGCTGAGCTTTCAGCAGAGAGTTTTGAGGAAGATCGATGTCAACATTGATGAAGTTTTTGCACAGCCCTGGTATCTGCATACATAAAATAGTGTTCAACAATTTCTTACTTCAAAGCATTACTACAGTAAAACCTCCTTATTAAGACTTTCCATATCATGACCCCACTCTTAGTTACAGCCCAAACATTTTTCACAGACATATTTCACTTTATTACAACTACCTCCCTAACTTAACTTACAGTTTGTGCACTATTTCGACTTTTTGCTGAAATAACATATTGGAAAAAATTAAGTATATATGAAAATAAACTGGTTCTGGCTTACTATTTATCCTTTTTTACTATTTTCTGCAGAAATCACCTAAAATAAGTACATTTTAAAAGAGACTGCTAGTTCATTGGGTCAGTGGTCATTGTTACCCAAACCCTATCACTCAAGTCATATCTATCACCCACCAAAGTCGAACTGATCCCATAGTGACCATACTGTACCAACACAATAGATGTTACTAGCAATAGGAATTACAAACATCATCTACTGTTTATGTGAATGTTATCACTTTTAAAGTCTTTTTAATGGTTAAAATGTTGTATCACACTACTTACAACATTTTAACCATTAAAAAGACTTTAAAAGTCTAAAAGCTTTTCATTTTGCAGTTGCATATTACATATTTGCAGTTGTTTACATTTTCCAAGCATTTTTGGATGACAGGGGCTGCGGGAATTTTATTTTCTTTTTTAACTCAAGAATTGTGCCTGTTTAAACCAGTCTGAAATTCAAGAAAAATTCTAATGTATTAATTCACTAGGAAACCATTCTGAGATAAAATGAGTTGGTCACTTTCTGCACATTTCAAAATATGCAATGAATAACTACCTTGTCGAGCTGCTCTCGAATGTCTGGAACCAGCATGATGGCAGCAACAATAGTTCCAATCAGTAGCATCAGAGAGTAACCAATGCGCGCTGCAGTGGAGTTCTTGCATGATGGACAGGCTGCACAGCACAAGCTGCATGCTGCACTGCCACAACAGCAGGCCAGCTGCAACATCAAAACTTTATGACGAAACAAATGCCTGGACAACAGTGAGAAACACTTGAACTTGAAGGCCTCTTACAAGCAAGTGGTGAGTAATGCTGTACACTGCATGCTAGTGGTGATCGAGTCATGTGGTACAACACATCATAATGGTGACTAATAGTAAACAACACATGCTATGACCATATGCTAGTGGTGAGTGATGCTGAACAGTGAATGCTAGTGAAGAATGATGATATAAAAGATAAAACATGCCAGTGGTGAGATGCTGTACAACACATGCTAGTGGTGAGTGATTGAGTGTGGGAGGCAGTCAGTGAATATTCTGTATCGGCAAGTGGAGCCAAACAGAATGAAATCCCTGTGGGTAGCCTTTGTTACACATGACAATTATCATTCTTGTACAAAGTTGCAGATGCACTGATTGAAGAGCACCTTGCATCAGTAAAGAGGAAGGGAAGGAAACCTTGGTGATAAAGAGCCTGCACAACATATATTAGTGGTGATTGATCCTACACACCACACGCTAGCAGTGAGTGATGATGTACAACACAGGCTAGTGGTGAGTGACACTGTACAATGCATGTTGGATATAACTTGGAAAAATTTTACTTTAAAATGGTAGCTTTCAAGGTGCTACCATCATTTAACATACAGCATCTAGCATAGCCTCAGCAAAAGCAAATGTAATTATTAAATCTTATATATAATATAATGATATATTGTATCTATCTATCTATTCCTCTTTGTGCATCAGGTTGCACATAAGGCCTCAACCAGAGTCCGCCACCGATGTCGATCGGCTGAAACCCGCTCTAGGTGACCCCATGTCCAGCCCTTTCCTTTCATCTCCCTTTCCACTGTTCTTCTCCAAGTTTCCTTTGGGCGGCCTCGTTTTCTTCGGCCGTCTGGAGTCCATCGTAGGGCGACTCTGGAAAGGTCTGCTGTCTGCTGGCGGAGCACATGTCCAATCCATCGCCAACGCCTTCGTTGAACCTGCGTGGTGATGGACTCGGTTTCACTTCTTCGGTGGAGTTCTTCGTTGGTGATGGTGTTTGGCCAAAAGATGTTAAGTATGCGCCTGAGGCATCTGTTTTGGAAGACGTCAAGCTTGTTACTGATGGTTTTGGTCATCTTCCAAGATTCTGATCCGTAAAGGAGGGTGCTGATCACATTTGACTTGAAGATTCTCAGCTTGATCTTCTGGCTGATGTTTTTTGCCTTCCATGTGCTCCTGAGTGAGGCAAAGGCCTGACTGGCTTTCGCCAGTCGGGCTCGAATCTCCACCTCCGCATCCCCAGTGTTTGACATTTTGGACCCAAGATAGGTGAAACTGTCAACTTCCTCAATCTCTTCTCCATTTAGTTTGATGCTGTCTTGGACTCTGGCGTTCACTCTCATACTGTTAGTCTTTTTTGTGCTGACCTTCAAGCCAAGGTTTCCAGCTGTTTCTGAGAAGGCCTTTGTTTTTTCCTGCATGTCTTGGTGGCGGTGTGACAGCAGGGCAATGTCATCGGCAAAGTCCAAGTCTTCCAGTGCTGTTGTTGCTGTCATAGTCATGGTCCATCTGAGCCCTCTCCTCTCGCTGTCGGTGGAAGTCTTCATGATCCAGTCCATGGCCAGGATGAAGAGGAACGGCGACAGAATGCAGCCCTGCTTCACCCCGGTACTGACGTTGAAGGGGTCTGTGAGCTCCGTGTCACAGACAACCTGGGATTTGAAATCGCTGTACAGCATTGCAATGACCTGAACAAGTTTTGCAGGGACTCCGTAATGCCTCAGGATCTTCCATAAGGACTCGCGGTGGATGCTGTCAAAAGCCTTCTCCAGGTCGATGAAATTGATGTACAGCGGTGTGTTCCATTCGTTGCTCTGCTCCAGAATCTGTCGCAGAATGAAGATGTGTTCGGAGCAGGATCGCCCAGGGCGAAATCCTGCTTGCTGTGGTCGGAGGTCTTTCTCAAGAGTTGCCGTCAGTCTTGACAAAACAATCTTGCTGAAGACCTTGCTGGTGAGGGAAAGAAGTGTTATGCCCCTCCAATTATTGCAGTCTCCAAGATCTCCTTTCTTGGGTAACTTGAAGATGAGCCCTGTCTTCCACGCAACAGGGACCTGCCCTGATTCCCAAATTTGCCTGAAGATTTCAGTCAGCTTGGGAGCTGTCACATTCACGTCTGCTTTCAACATCTCTGCTGTTATTCCATCTGCCCCTGGTGCTTTGCCGCTCTTCATTGTCTTGACTGCTGCTGTCACTTCTTCCAGGCTTGTGGGTCTGTGCAGATGTCAAGGTCTATAGCTGCTGGCTGGATGTCTGCAAGCTGAGGGGGATCTGGTCTGTTCAGAACTGACTCAAAATGCTCCTCCAGCGCTGTAGTTTTCCTGCCTCTCCCTCGACGACATTACCGTTCACGTCTTTCACTGGCACATCACTGTTCTTAAACCCGTTGTTTAGCTGTTTGTTTATCTTGTACAGTGTCTTCAGGTCATTTTTACTTGCTGCATTTTCTGCTTCATCTGCCAGTTTCTCTATGTGATATCTTTTGTCAGTTCTTGTCATCCTCTTTACCTCTTTGTTCAGTTTTGCATATCTTTGTCTGTGTTGTTCCTTCAGGCGTTCAGATCTGGTGCTGTTGATTCTTTGTTTGGCTGACTTTCTCTCTTCTATCTTCTTCCATGTCTCTTCTCTGATCCACTGTTCTTTCTTTTTCCGTTGGAAGCCCAGTATTTTCTCTCCTGATTCCTGTAAGACTCGATTGAAGTCGTCTAAGGTCATCTCTTGTTGGTCTCCTAGTGCCTGGAACCTGTTCTTTACTTCCATAGTAAAGGCCCTTTCTATGACTGGATTTTTTAGTTTGCCAGAGTCCACTCTCTGCTGACGTGCCTGTTTTCCTCGTGATCGACGCAGCTTCAGAGAAACTGTGGCTATCACAAGAGTGTGGTCACTGGCAATGTCTGCTCCTCTGTAGGCTCTAACATCTTGAAGTGAGCTCCTCCATTTTCGGTTGATGATGACATGGTCTATCTGGTTCTTTGTGATCCCATCTGGTGATGTCCATGTTGCCTTGTGGATGTCTTTGTGTGGGAAGAGTGTGCCACCAATCAGTAGGTTGTTTTCTTCACAAAAGTCTGCCAGTCTCTCTCCGTTGTCATTGATGCTTCCGATTCCATGTTTGCCCATGACATGCTCCCTGCAGGTGTTGTCACTTCCACCTTGGCATTGAGATCGCCGATGATGAGCAACATGTCGTGGGCTGGAACGCTTTCTGAGGCTGCCTGGAGCTGATCGTAAAAAGCATCCTTGTCTTCTGTCTCAGAGTCATTTGTTGGTGCATAGCAGGCTAGCACTGTCAGCTTGGTGTACTTGGAATGGAATCTTGCTCTCAAAAGCCTGGGTCCGTAAGGCTTCCATTCCAGCAGTGCCTTTTCCGTTTTCTTGTTGAGGAGTAGAGCTACTCCTTCAGAGTGCTGAGCGTCTGATCTTCCTGAGAACAAGATGGTATGTCCTGACGCTAGTCTCCTCTTTCCCGTGCCGGTCCATCTGACCTCACTGACTCCCAGGATGTCCAAGTTGTAGTTGTCAAACTCCTTGACTAATTGGAGCATCCTGCCAGTCTGGTACAAGGTCTGGACGTTCCAGCACCCCACCCTCAACTTCTGCCTCGGCTTCAGTAAATCCGCTGTCGGGGCGCCAGCTCCCTTTCGGGTTTGGCTGTCGTCCGTCATTAGTCCAGTCTCCTGGTGTGCTTCATTACCTTCGCCATCTGTGACGAGTTCTCTGGTTTTAGTTTCTGTAACAGGATTTTTTTTACATGGTGGGGTTGTTAGCCCTACCACAACCTATTTTACCTCTAGGTGAGGTGTCCACCTTAGTCGCCTCTTACGACATGCCTGGCTGGATGGCAGGGACCCTATTCTTGCAATGCTTGCTAGGCAAGCATACCCCGGGGTCCCACAGGGGGATATATTGTATAGGCAAATGTAATTTTTTTGTTTTTTAGCGATCATAGTCTGAAATAAATTGTCAGATAACAGAAAATGACAATCTATGACTACCCCAACATGCTGATGGTTGCCTTCAGCATTTCAGTCTGTAAATTCTTGAACAGGATCTGGCCATTTCTCAGTAATTGTGAAACTAACCTGATGATCTTACTGCTAGAATTTGGCTATTTTTCAGTGATTGTTTTTGAGACCAGAATCTATTATTATTATGTTTGTGTGTTTTTCTTTTTAGTAAAGCGCTTTGAGATCACCTTTAATGGTGAGGAAAAGTGATATATAAATAAACCAGGGCTTCTGCTTACGCAAAAAATTGCGTACAGTACGCATTAAAAGTTCGGAGGACCCCTTCAATTTTCGTCAATGAGGTCCCATTCAAATTTGGGCGAAGAACAGGGACCCCTTAAAAATCTGAAGAAGGGGTCCCTGGGACCCCAAAGAATTTAGCCTTAGCAGAAGCCCTGAATAAACATATTATTATTATTATTAAAATGTTTTTTCCTTTACTACAGCTTATAATGCTATGAGCACAACTTACTAATCTATGCAATAAAATAAATCATTACAGATAAATAACACTTAAAAAAAATTTAATCAAACAAGACAAAGATGTTTTTACTTTAAAAATGGTTTCATTACTTTTTTTCCATTTGAAAAAAAAACCAATACAAAACAGAAATCTGAGAACTGGATATGTTTTTATTGTGAGAGCCCTAAACTTACTAAAAATGTAATATCATTTACTATCTAAGCAGGAACTCAACAATGCAAGACTAACTAGCTAAATACCGGATTTATCACATCCGAGCAGAGTATTTTAAATATAAGGTGCCATTGACGTTGACGGATAAAGTTCTTGTATGAAGCACAAGTTTGTCTTTCTCGAATCCCCATTGCCCCCCCCCCCCCCACCTCCCCAAATCACTCCCGTTTGTAGATCTGTTATGTATGAAGAATAAGAGCGGTTTTTCTTTCTTTTTTTTTTGTTTGTTTGCTATGTCTGAAAGAAATGAGTGGTTTTTTTTTTTTTTTTTTTTGTTATTGTTGTTTGTTTGCCTTTCAGTAAAACAACAAACACTATATCGCAACAGAATATTTCAACTGTAGCTTCTGCTTTATCTGACGTATACTGGCTAACAACCTATGATGAACAGGTCGGTCAAGGAATGGTGATTTACTTAATTAAAACAGTTGGTGACAATCTAGGATGAGAGGAACATGTTGTGAACCTCTCTCACACACACACACATTGACATTTCAAGGTAATCTGTGATCTGAGGATGAGTATGAGCATGTAAAATGAAATGCGCAAAACACTATTATGTAGAGAGGCAAAAATCCTATTACTACGGTAAAACTGATTTACGATCTATTTCATGAAAACGTTAACAATCGAAAACATCCAATTAAGTCCGTAATCATCAAAATACTCTCATTTGCGCAGATACGTCTAATCTATTATGTTCATCAATATTTTGTTCGATAAACAGCTTCAGTTTTAAATCCAGGACATTAACTGCTGCTTGAGTTTACTGGGTTTCACATTCGATAGCCAGTAATTGCTATCACTCGTTACAACTTACCGTGCCAATACAGCATCCCATGTCTGCTTAAGTAATATTTAGAACAAATGCTGGCAACAATTCCAATAATGACAGTCCGTGTTTCCAGTACTATTACCCAAAATAAAATGATGGTGGCTCTTCTGATCTTGAGTCACAATGTTTACAAAACATAAACAAAATGGCGTGTGACAAATGACGTCACTAAAGGACGTCTGGAACAAGCAGGAAGGAAAATAACTGTATCTTACTATGACGTTTTAAAACCTGGATTTTTATTTGATTGAAAACATAGATATTTCTTATTAAATTATTAGAATATTCATTATTTTATAATAACGAATGAGTGTTTTTATTTCGTTTTCACGGTAATATTTATTTATGTCTTTCTAGCCTCTAAACCCCACCCTTCTCGTGGACATGTCTATGCCCCTTGCGCAGTAAAACTCTAAGAGTAGCCTCTCCTGTTACTACGTCAATCTCTTTCCGGTTTCTGAGAAGTAGGGGATGATTTCAATGAAGTGTGGTTGAGATTTATACTTCTCTTGTTCTTGTGTTGACTTACATAGTTTTATGATACCTGAAATCAAAAAGGACTCAGACATTGAAGTAACATAATACGTGAGTATAGTTATGAAATATTCGTAAGCATGATGCCTGTTAAGCAATCTACTGACCATTTAGCTTTACAATTACACCAGTTTTGGTCTAATGGAAACGAGGAAAATTTAGATTAGCAGCGAATAAAACTTATTGTCCTTCGTGATAATATAATACAGCTGGAGCATTAAATGACACTAGGAATGTTGATTTGGCTTATTCAGACCTGAGCATACTATGTTGATAAAATAAGAATTTAATCTATCTGCAACTCTTTAATTTCAGTGTTTATTTGTTGGCATTATTGGCCTATGCCTAACCAGTAAACTGTCCGGTTGATTTATTTTTAAGGGCTCATACGAGCGAGCTCTTCTGACGACCACAGAATGCGTATCTATTGCTGACAAATTAAGAAAATTAGATGTCAGGCTTCCTGCCACGATTGTCTTAAGTGGCCATTCTGCTTAACTCCCCTTTTACTAAGCTGTTTACGACGTGGCATTCACGTCGAGGCACTTTTAGACAAAAGTACCATTTAATAAAGCTCAGTGGTTTTCAAAATACATAATATCCACATACAGGCTTGATGTTGTTGCACGATCAGTGTTAAGCACAAAATCAAGAACGGTTAAAGAGGGATATATAAATATAAGTACAAATAGAAGTATTCATTTTAAGAATTATTGCAGACATTTGAGTGACTCATTCATATTCATACATATTGTTGATAAAGTTTGATCAAGAAACATTTTCCATTCAAAACAAGATCTTAAAAGTGTTCTTTTTCTAATTTTGTTGTTGTTGTTGCTTTTGCTTATTTTCAGTCATTCAAATTTGGTTTGTTTTCTTTATTATTTGTTTATTTCATATTTCGTAGTTTTTTGCTTCTTTACATAGTACACAGTAAATATTGAGTTTTTGTTTGCCCACAGTTTTTGTGATCAGCTTCTGTTTTTCTTTACTATATGCATTGAATATAAAAGTGATCTTTTTCATTTGTCCCATTTTTAAATGACTGTCAGAAACAGATTATTTAAAAAGTAGTTTTGTTGTTTTGAATATTGATTAAAAAAATGAAGTGAGAAAATTTAGCATTATATATTTCCAGAGCAGTATTAAAGTGTACTTCTCACATCCCTTTCTCTTTTTCAAAGTTTCCTCATAGTCTGACATCCAAACACTTTTTACGTTACTGTGCCTTAAGGAACAAATGTTTGCATTGATGAAAACTAACATGTTTAAGTCTGGAAAGTATTGAAACACTTTCACCTTACATTAAAAACATCTGCCTTAAAGGCATTTTTAAGTGACAGTTGGAAAATGGATTGACAAAACTGTTTCTCCCAAATGATCGGGTATGTATATGTGTGTGTGAGAGAGAGTGTGTTAAGAGGTAAAAAGAGAGAGCATGTATGTAAGAGAGATATATATCTAAAGAGGAGGATAAAAAGCATGCTAGAAGGTTTTTTCTGTCATACTCTGGTCATGCATAATCGCACTTTCTATTTGTTTATTCCTGTCAGTCTGTCTACATATTTGATTTGAAGTAGTTATCAAGTTTTCCTGAAAGTTTCTAGTCATTCATCAATGAATGGAGGAAAAAAGTCTATTAAAACAGTTCAGGGACATAGTCCATAGATTTTGATTTTGAAAAGACAGCAGGTTAGAAAATCTGTAAGTAGCATTAGGGCTGTTTCATTCCACCTCATGATAGTTTGAAAAAAAGACTAGTGCATCAGTAGTTCATGTCAAGAAACCAGCAGTAACTGGTCTAGAAAGGACAGTTGTATTTACTTCTTCATCAGTTTACTTTTTTCCATTTAAAAGGACTTTTAGGATCATGAATTATGTCATTGTTATGATATATCTATATGTAAGGGTGGAATGGTGGCAACATTGTGCATGGGTGTGCATGCAACTGTTAAAAAAAAATAGATTAGAGCCAGGTGCAAAGTGAGTAAAAGCCTAACACACTCAGTGCCCTGCTACAGTAGTTGCCTAGGAGAACCTCATGTTAGGAAAATTGAATGTTTTTATGTATTATACTTTTTCAATGCAGTTTTGTGCATTCTTGCATTTGTATGATCAATTCTCATGAAATAGAGGATAAGTGGATTTTTAACACTGGGAAGTGTTATATATTTTTTAAAGAATGTAAAAAGTGTTCATTGTGCAAGAAAAATAAATGCTGTAAATGAAATAGTAATTGCAAATTAAATGTGTAGAACTAAGTTTTTATGGTTATTAAAAAGTATTCTTTTAAAAGTGTTAAGCAATAAAAATTTTGATTCTGGCTCTTAATTTGGAGCTTCTTCTTGGATTCCATTGTCTCTGAGAATAACAGTTTATTTGTTGCTTTCAAAACTTGTAATGATCTTATAATAGAGATGATACCCTTGTTATACTATTAGGAAATTAAACAGAAATAAACCATATATTAATATAGTTTTTCTGACTTAATTATTTTGACAGTATTTTGGGTGTATAGTGGGTTAAACAAGTGCCAATAATATTGTAAGATGTTGATGTATTAGTTTTAAGCAAGCTTGCCAATTTCACTTTGATAACTTTCTCCTTTTGGCTGCCATAGATTGACCTTCTTGCCCTAGAGACCATATCCTGATCTTTCATCACGGCTTTACATTTATGCTTACTCTCTTTTCCCCTCCTTCATGGGAAAATGTGTTTGAAGGTGTTTCTTGCACTGACATTTTATTCATGTGCTAAAATGATCAGCCCTATGTGTATTTGTGAGGTAGAGTTCGTGGTTCTGTGGTGACTTCAGTTTGTGTTACCATGGGCTGATTATCATTCTTGAAGTGCAGAATTCACTGATGCAATCAGCTTGTGACACCATTACTCAGTAGGGAGAAAGTTGAGTTACAAAGGGGTGGAGTGGCGATCACCCAGATTCTGTTTAAACCTAGCAGACAGGTAGCTTGCTGTTCTGAGCAGACGTTTACCAGGCAGCAGTTGCTGTGATGACATAAGTGGGTGGCTGTGGTTTGAGCCAAAAACATGAAAACATCATGGATTGCCTGCACAGGAATTCTAACTCGTTTCTGTCGTTGTGAAGGAAACGTTCACCAAAAGATGAAGAAAGTTGTACTTACAGGCTGTGTATGCTAAAATATTTTATGCACAATTGTGTGAGCTGAGTGATTAACTCAAAGGATGTCAAATTAATGTGCTGTAAATTTTGTATCTAGATGAGAGAAAAAAATGAGAAAATATGATTTGTGATAAATGTTTCAGCAGTGGTAGGCATTGGCACAATGTGGGAACAGTGAGGATGAGTGTTCAACTTCTGTACATGGATCAGGTAACCATTGATTGTGGCATCTGATTGGTGGTTCCTTGTGGGTACAGCTTGACCAGTTCTTGTTTATACTTGCTGCTGGCAATGTCATCAGATTTTTTTTGGTGCATGCCTATCGCCTCATTTTCTTGCTTGCTTTGGTGTGTGCAAGTTCAGTGTAATAGGGATGTAGAAGCTTAAGAGATGAAGTGTAGACTGTTATTACACATTGTTTGGAACATCAGATTTGATTGAAATTTATATCCTCTGCCACTTCATTATTTATTTTTTCAGTCTTCCACCCGGCCGAAGTTTTATCTCCTTTTGAAATATACATACAGTGAGCTACTTATGAACACATTCATTTGCATATGTGGCCGCAGCTTTATCTGCATTTCTTACCTTTTTGCTGGACCTGTGTTATGGCTCTCTAAATTTCTAAGATCACTTTGTTAAGATGTGGGCATCAAAAAGTATGTATGCTAGCTGGTGTTGTGTGATTTCTCCCCCACTCCCCTTCCTCCCTTTGGATTGGCTGTATTGAAATGTTTTTGGCATCTTCAGTGCTGTGAATAGTGTCAGCCTGCATGGCTTTGAGTGTTTGATGCCTTCTGTTTGTTGTTTGTTTCTTGTTTCATCATAAAGGTTAGGCCACCTAAAAGTAGCCCGCCTTGTCCAAGTGTATTGTAGGAGGTGGGCCTCTTCTAACCTACACCATTTTGGCTCACTCTCTAACCCTAAAAAAAGCCCGCCCTACCGAATTGAATAAGGGGCAGTTCATGATATAATGGCTGAATCGCTTGTCACTGATACGGTGAAAATTGAGTGTTGTGGGCTTAGATATATGGATTTGTCACATTTTTAAATGAGTGATCATTGGTAGTTTTGGGTACTTTAAGTTTCCAACACCATATGCACCATATGTGCGCACAAGAGAAAATGATTGTATTTTTTAATGGCACATTTGATGCCCTTCTGTGGTATGTGCTTATGTTTGCATATTTTGTAACTTATACCAGCAACATCAGCATACCCAATACTCCTGCAGTGAAGTGATGACCATGATGGCTCCATACTCACCTGCTTTTTTGCATCTAATTGATAATGCTTGCCATGGATTTTAAGTAGAATCATTTCAGCTGCTGACCTGGACCTCCAATCACTACCACTAGCCTCCTTTTGACCTTCATTCACCGGTCTGGTCTCAGAGATACAAACCGAGACAAGTGCTAATGAATATTCATGAGAAATCTGTTTTCTCTCTACTCCAGAATATTTAGGTGCCTCGTGCATGTTGATTAAATTGTCAAATAATGATTCAAACAGTATGACTAAGTGGGCAACACCACAAACAAGGGTGGTAGAAACTTGGTGCTGGGAGTTGCCTTTTTTCTTGTGCATTTGTGCTTATTTGCTTACGTTAGTGTGCTTCAAGCAAATTTTGAGGTCTGTCCAGAGAATTATTATCAACTTGCTGTCCAGTGCTTACATAAGATTAAGCAGCATGAAATCATTTGCATATATATATATGTGTGTGTGTGGATGTGCATTCCTTTGTTTATGTGTAAAATAGAAGAACATGCATGTATGTGCTTATGACCTTTTAAGTGAGCTGTTTTATGGCGAATCTTGGGATAGGTGATAAAGCTTTATTATTTCATTGGCTAAAAATTGTTTAAAGGTTTAGGTTGACAGTTTCTTACCCTCAGCGGTAGACTTCATTTCTATTTCATAAAAGTTTAGCAATTAGTTTTAGAGGTTCATTGATTGTGGCAGCTTTCTGAAGTGTGCAAAAGACTTAGTGAATATTTAAACCATTTGCTGACGTTTTTGAAAACTTGGGGACTTTTTGTATGGAGAACTTGGTAGACCAAAGTTCATATCTAGATAAGTAATTTAATTGACACACACATCCTTATTCCATTTTTGAAGTACCTCTAAGGTTGAGAAAGCTAATCAAGTCATAAGCAGCATTTACATCTTCTTAACTTATTAAAGGTTCTTTGAATGTTGTAGAACTTGGTATGTGTGAAACTTGAAAAATATTTGGATTAAGTGCACTAGTATTCAAAGACTGAATGCACTTGCAGTATCATTAAGAATGTTGTCATTTACAGCTAAGAGACTGATTCTTAAGTGGGAAGGTTTATTTTACATTAAGCTCTTTAAGAAATTTTAAAGCAAAATTTTTGAAGTGGTTGAGAGCACTGAACATAACTGCTCTTTTACAAGTTGAGTTGTTTTAAGTATGCATAGCCTCATTTTAGACCCATCAAATCAAAGGATTTCTGTATTTTTCTATGGGAAAGACACTCCAGGAATTTCTGAGAGTCCAGACTTGTTCTGTGCAAAGCTGTTTGTGGAATGCTTTGCTTTGAGTGAAGACTCAACCATCGGTGAAGAGGGAAAAAGGAATGCAGCTGTTTTTCCTTCTTCCTAAATTAGCTTGAGGGAGGTAAGGGGTTGGGAAGGGGAGAGGAAACGGTTTATCCACTTCAACAGGTACCTACCTGCAGCTTTGGAAATGTCAATCTGTGGATGTAACAGGCCTTGAAGTATTCAAATGTTATACAGGTTCACCTGGATCTTGGATTATAGTAGTCCTAGAAGTATACAAAAATGGTAAACAGGTACATTTATTTGAAAATATTTTTGTCAGTACAGTAAGATCAAGATGTACCATTACCAACATTAAAATCCCTTCTCTTTATGCGCATTCTGTAATTAAAAAAATAAAATGTAATAACAAAAAACCCAGTTTTTTAACATTGAAGAAAATAGTGTCCTCTTGTAAAAGCTGTTATTTCTTAAAATCTTAAAATTTTATAGATGCATTCAGCATTCTTTGATTTTAATATTTGTTGACTGAGGAAAGGATATGAGAAACCCACTGTTAAGTGACTGACTTCATTGTTTTGGAGCTCTGCAATGCAGAGTATCCGGTGAGACCAAGGTCAGGATCCTGGCATGAGTGTATCAGAAAACTAGGCTGAGTGCAAGTGTTTTACATAATTATCAGATTGGTTTAGTAGTGTCAGATCATCTGCAGATCATTGGTGAAAGTATTCAGAAATAATGTTTCTACTCATATGTTTCTTTTTATAATTTTGAATTCGTTGCAACTGTACTGATCCACTCCACCGGCTGAGTCTCATTCTGTTACCAGCACCATAGAAGCCTGTATTAATGAAGTCAAAACTGGATGGTAACGAACTTAAACTCAACGATGATAAAACAGAAGCCCTCCTATGTTCAAGAAGAAGAAATCCATCTTCACTTGTTTGTCCACCAAATCACATCAAGGTGGGCAAAACCAACATCACCTTTGCATCCTCCGTCAGGAACCTGGGATTCATTGTCACTGCAGACATGACTCTTGATAAACAAGTTACAGCTGTCTGTCAGTCTGCCTATTATGAGCTACGCAAGATCAGCGCCATCCGTCATATTCGGTCTGCATGCACTACCAACACTCTTGTCTGTTCGTTTGTTCTATTCAGGCTTGATTACTGCAACTCTTTGCTCGTTGACTGTCCTGCATACCTTCTTCACAAACTCCAGAAAGTACAGAACTCTGCTGCACAGCTGGCACTTAGAGCTAGGACACAGGACCACTCCACCCCTCTCCTTCATTTTCTGCAGTGGCTTCCCATCCATTCTTGCATCCAGTACAAACTGACCGTGGTGTGCTTTAATTTCTTTGCTGGCACCTACCCTGATTGTTTCTCTGAATTGCTCTTCCCTTACATCCCAGCTAGACAACTTCGCTCCTTATCTAATGGTTGTCTTCTTACTCTTTCTGTCACTAGAACAACAACATATGGCCACAGGATTTTTAGTTATTGTGCAGTGAAACAATGGAACTCTCTCCCTTTCCATATCCACCACCTACCTGCTATTTAAACGTGCCCTGAAAACGCACCTCTTCTGTAAACATTACTCCTAACACCCTTTCCCATAATGCTAGTCCTTTTTTTCACACCCTTTTTCAATATCATGTTACTCTCAGCTCTCGTTTTTATTCTTGTTATTTGGCTCCTCTTTATGTTTTCTGTATTTGATTTTATTATTCATTAGTACTGTTGTTTATTCTTTTATAGATCATATGTTATTTGTTTGTTTTCCTGTCCCTCATATGCTGTCCATTTTCCGTTATTGTTCTTAAGCCCTACGAGCATACTCCTTAGGAGTGTGAGTATGCACTTTACAAATTTTGCATTTATTACTATTATGCACATTTACTCAAGTTATTTGTCAAAAGGAAAAGCAGGCCACGGGGTAGGCATGGAAACATCATGCATACAACAACAGTCTCATGCTGCTATTTCTGTTCACTGCAGTTACTTTGGATTTTGAAGCCACTTTTTTCAGAAAAATCCAAAAACTGAAGATTGATAAAAGTCTTTAAGTGAGGGAAGACTGTTCTTGTTCACTACAGCTACTTTGGATTTTGTAACCAATATTGTCAGAAAAATCAAAACACTGAAGATTGATTGATAAAAGTGTTTGCGCAGGGGAAGACACTTTAATTCTCATTTATTTTTATATCTTTGTGTATGAATAAAACAAAGGTAAATTCAAACAATTCATTTACGCTGAGGAAATGTACTGAATATATGCTGTTAGTGTTCTGCTTATATATCTGTTTGTGCGTGTGTGGTTGATTGTGAGAGTGTTTGTGTGTAAGGAGGGACAAAAGGCATGCGGAGTGGGGGAAAGAGGTTTGTAAACATACTAAAGAAATATCTCTAAAGAAAAACTATTAAGAACAGGAGGGTTTTTGTTTTTTACTTACACAGAAAGGAGAGAGTGTGAAGAGTTGGGGGGGGGGTCGCTAAAGTGAGACGTGTGTAATAAATGCTGAGGAATAGGAAGAAGTGATCTGTTTTGTGCAATTTGTTGCGACAAACCCATATTGTTTGCAATTCACATCACTTCTGTTGAAAACTTGGTTCTTCTGTTATTTGTTCAATATCTTTAAAACCACATAAGAGTGGACAGAACAAATGGATGTCTTACAAAGTAATCAAAAGTTTACCCCCAGAAGAATCAAACACATTCTTTCCATTTTATTACATGATAAACTGTTGAGCTATGTTGGCTTACATAATGCAGCTATCACATATTTTTTTTATCCACACTAGAGCAGAAGATCTTGGGAAAGGAGAATTCTCTGAGAAGGTCCCAAAAACTACATTTTAATAACAAATTATAGATGAAAAGCAAAGGTAGACATGTAATGATGTGGTCAGTCCTTCAGGAAAAGTCAAGAGAGAATTTTGGCAAGAATACTGAAGGACTTGCTTGAAATGAACCATTATTGTCAAAATAGTATGATTTTGGTTTAATTTGAGTGGATTATGTAAGTACTGATAGCATGTTACTTCCTCAGCATAAAGAAGATTGTAAAGACGGAGATAAGCATTGATTGCCAGGAATAGCTCATCTGTGAGCTCTCTGTGATGATTTTGCACTGGCAAAATTAGTCTTATCTCTGGTAGGAAAGCATCATGGGACAAACATTCTTTGCTTATGTTTATTTCAGTCCACTTTATCAAAAGAGAAGGTAGAAGGAGAGGCTGACGTAGGAAGGGCTACTGCTGACGAAGAGATGGCAGAGGTGGAGCTGTCAGGCAAGGGACTAGAGGAGTTCCTAGCTACGGGGCGAACAGGCAGACGTAATGCATTAGGGGACATACAGGACCAGGTGGCAGGTGGCCTCACCACAGCAGACCTACCCCTAGACATGGCCAAACTTTCATGTTCTGGTAATTAAGATAAAAGAGATGTGCATGGTTTTGAACCATCAGTCTTGCACTATCATCCTCATTAAGATGAAAGGCATGTGAACTGTTGTTAGATGTAAATGACAAATACTAAAGTTTTAAATTAAGTCCTATCAGAATTTTGGGTTGCAAAGATCTACTTCAATTATATGTACTATAGCTTCAGGCTGATTCATGAAAGTTATCATGTTTAGTTACTCTTTTGTGAAAAAAAGAAAAAAAAACAAAAAACAAGCTGACTCTTACACATGACATATGCAGACTAACAAGAAAAGTGTCCAGCTATTCCGGAGAACTAGTAACAGTTTTGCGGCAGACCCATTTTATAAGAAAGGTGTTGAGCAATGTTGGGGTACGGTTAGCAGTTTTTGCCAACTGATCAGTGTAACATTAATTTATAGCTTGCTATCTGTGAGAAGCATGGAAATCTTGCTTTCTATAGAATGATGTAAACAGACTAGACTTGGTCTCCTACCTTTGAGAAGGCAGGGTGCATGTGGGGCACTGGCTTCATTTGTGTGTGAAAATCTATAAAAATTCACCTTCCAATAGACATTTAGTTTTGCAGTTACATTCTATTTTTCAAATAGATTGTTGGCCTGGCAGCTTCTTTGACTGTAATTTCCACATTAGCAAAGTTCTCAGTTGCTGTTTGTAACCTTTTCTTCTGTGACACCAGCATTCTCCAATTTGCTCAACATTTTATCTATTTTCTCTGGTATGAATTTTTACTGCACAATATCCAAGTTCAGGATGTCGGAGTTTTGGCAGCTACACTTAGAAAAGTAAATGCAGGTTCCAGATAGTTTTGATGATGTCACTCAACAACAGAACACAGCAGCCCCATGTGCCTGACTGAGAGTGTGTTTGAGACACTGTTTAGTCCTTGTTACTCCTTGAGGAGCATAGGGCCGCAACACCACCTCACCAGCGGACCCCTTTTTGGGCAGCCCCCTTCAGTTCAGCCCATGTGGTTCTGATGTCCTTTGCCTCACTTTCTAATGTTATTTGAGACACTATTGTCAAGTAATGATCATTTTGCAATCCAAAATTTTGAGTGGAAAAGATTCAGAATGTCAGTATTTATTAATCAAACCTAACTTGTCTTTTCCCTTGCCTTTCCCTTTAAACTGTCTTTACATTTTGCATACTTACATAATTTCAGTACCTTTATTGCAACTTTCACACCTTGTCAGAGACTGTACTTAAATGTTTGTATGTCATTTGATAATCTAACTGATCAAAAGGTTGTGGTCTGATTAATTGAGAGTGACAAAGTATGTATGCAGCACTAGTGAAAAGTTGTATAGGTGTAAAAATGTCATCTACACTTGCAGTTAATACAGTCAAACCTTAAAACTTCAGGCTGGGCCTGTGACATTTTGGGGTGTTTAACATTTTGTTTAGCACTTTGTTTGCAATGGCTATCTCAGCATACTTAGCTATAAAAGGAGTGCAAAATGATGATTTTTGTATATTTATATAATGTATTAAGCAGAGGTTGGAACGGGGCTAAACTCTGGCAGAAGTATGACATAACACTAGAGTGGCTACATTGTTCTTCAGTCAGGATCAGTTTCTTCATCTTACACCTAATATGCATTGCAATTAAAAGAATTGGGAATGAAACTTGAAAAGATAGGAATGAACCAGTGAACTAGCAGGTGCAACTTGCTATCTACATGTATTGTTGAGCTTATCTGACTCTATTATCTTTCAAACTAATGTTACTCTGGTCACTGCTTAGTTCTTCATCTTCATCCATGCACATTTTTCATCTTTACCATGATGCCATGTTTGCTGATGCTTGTATGGTTGACTGTTGGGTCATTTGTGGTCTTGGTGTACAGCTCATTAAGCTTGCCTCTACACAGGGAAATGTGCTTTAAAAATTCAATTATTATTACTCTTATTTTGTTGCACACTTCATTTGGAGACTAGAAGACATCTTTGTGCTTTATGATTATCACTAGAGCCTAATATAATCAAGAGGGGCTATCATGGGAGATCCAAATAATGTTAGCATCAGATGGAAGATGGTCTTTCATGAACAAGGGTCGATGAACAAGAATGGCAAATAGCTATTAAAGTTGTGTGTTGTTATTGAATGAGCAAATGTAGCAATATCCAAATTTTCTAAAGTTGATATTTACAATTAGATAAAGTTAGAAAAGAAGAAAATAGGGTTCACTGTTTACATGAGTCATATTTTCTTTTATTTCAAGTTACTTTTTGTTTCAGAAATCCATGTCTGTGATCATTGATGTATGACAGCATCTATTAACATTTCATATCTTTTCTAGTTCCTTTTCCTCTTATAGTGGATGCATA
Source organism: Pomacea canaliculata (assembly GCF_003073045.1). NCBI lineage: Eukaryota > Metazoa > Mollusca > Gastropoda > Architaenioglossa > Ampullariidae > Pomacea > Pomacea canaliculata. The sequence goes on from NC_037593.1 coordinate 12,025,157, forward strand.
AACAAGAGACAAGCATTCATTCCAATTTATTTTTGTCTGTCAGAAAACTCCAGTAACCAGGCAGGCTGCTCTTCGAGTTCTACATCAAGTCCAGGTCCAGGAACTCAGGCCTCCTAGCCCCAATTCTTCTGGTATGGGCTTCAGACTAAGTGGTTGAATAAGCAGCAGTTGATGCCCTCCTGGCCTTTTTCATGAAACATGCAGCATGCTCAAGGACTGCAGTGAGTCTTGCATCGGTCTGTACCATGAATACCATGATACATCTAAACTGACAGCTTGAGAAGACTGCTGTGGTGTAAAGTCCCATCATGAAACTTTGTTGACGTGCTGTATTATTGCTTTGAAATATTGTGTATTGTGGCTCAGTATGGTTAGTTAGATGAAAGGAATAGTTTGTGTTCTGAGAAACTAGTGGGAACTGAATAATTAGATGCTGTAGAAAAAATTTATAAGAATCTTCTGAAACACTTTCTTGTAACCTAGGTGTTCAAACATGGGTTGATTGAAAACAAGATGAATGTATTTCTTACCTATTTGAAGACTAGACATGATGTAAGAGGAGACAATTTTCAAGCAAAGACTGACAATGTTTACATGTGCAGCTGTCTACAGCAGTTTAGCACATGTTAACACTATTGATAAAGGGTATTGAGACACTGCCATCTTGCACCATGGAACCTTCCATACATACTGGACTTCAATGCCTGCCGAGAGAGTCCAAGAAAATGCCAACAGTTTGTATGCCATGTGTTCATAGAGCGAAACTGTTTGATGAACAAAATTTATGTCATGCTAGTGTAGATCTCATTCTCAAAACCAAGATGGTGCTCCACAGGAAGTGAAGTTACTGGGGACAGAAACACAAGCAAAATGTGATCCTTGCCGTTTGTTTGTTTGTTTGGTGTTTTTTTTTTTTTTTTTGGCCAGCATAGTAACTGGCCTTTCAGATCGAGAAAGAAGCATAAAAATTTGATATTTTTCATGGTGTTGAATGTGCGTGAGTGAATGTTATTTTGGACATGTGTTGACATGTATTTTTGAGCAAAAGTTAAATGGATGTGCTGTTTTTTTGTTGAGACTGTAGATGGCTGAAGGTTTCTTTTTGGAAGGGGGGGGGGGTAAATGTAAGCTGTTTAAGCCTATTATTTTCTTTTTTTAACTCCCTATGCTGTTTAGTACTTGTGTTGTTTTGCATGTCTTTGTCTTGGCATGTAGTTGTTGCACAAGGAAGTATCATGTACAAAACGCTGTGAAATTAGATTTTTATATTTATCAAATGTATTTTTGAAAATTAAGTTTAATTTAATCTTGCCAAGAGGAGTTTTAAATCAATTCAATTTGTAATTCAGTAAATAAATCTCTGGAGTTAACCTGTGAAAAAAAATGTATTAAGTTTTTTACGACCTTGGGATAATTTTATAATTATGCATACTATCTTTGAGGTTATTTCAGTTCACTGACAAAGTAGAAAAGTGAGTATAATTTCCCTAGCCTCTAAATAGAAACACATATCTAGTCATGTTTACTTATCTTATGCCATGCCTCTGTTCTGTTGATATTCATCATCAGTGAATGAATGCTGTCTTTCACACTGTGCTGAATCATGTTTTAATTAAACTCAGAACAAAAGTTGATCTTGCACTGACTAAGCAGTCTGCTGATAACAATGCATGTTTTGTTTATAAAAAAAATAATTTATTTTTACTTGATGGTAATGAATTATGTTTTATTTGAAGAATATAAGCTGCCATGAAATTTGAATCTATTCCTGGGAAAAGTGGCAAAAAAATGAATATGAAGCAGTTATTTGGTATGTTTAAAAGCATACTAAATAAAATTATTTTGGCGAAGAAACCTGCTGTTAGGCTTATTGTTTTGTCTTTCAGCATATGAAACTACTGCTTTTACTTTAGTATGAGAGCATATTTTACTGCAAAAATGCCACTGTACTCTATTTATTAAGCTTTCAAGTTCTACTCCTGTTTGCTTTGAATATACATTTTTCGCCTTGGTATATGGAGGATTGCTCACAATTTATATCTCCACAATGTGCATGAAAATGTTTAATCCCTCAGGTTAATGATCTTAGCATAAACCCTAAACTCTTAGCTGTATTGCTAAGTGAGGTGTCTTTATTAGTCATCCCAAATATCTTTACTTAACTGTGCTTCTCTTATTAGAAAGGTGGTCCGGTGCCACAATGGTTACCGTCTGTCACAAATACAGTGAAGGTTGGCTATCCTGGGTTTAGCTCTCATTTCAGGCATACTGTTCTTTTTCTGCATGTGACATCTGTTTACAGGGCTGTCAGCCTTAGTTGCTGGCTCGGTGTAAAACACCAATACCCCCACTTCTCCCATTAGAACGGGGGGAATCCACAATCTGTTTCAATTTTCTTATGATCAAACAACTGCCAGGGATATTTGTACACAGCTTGTTTTTAAGGAACAACAAACTTTTTTCTTGATCTTTCAAAAAAAAAAAATTTGCAGTCATCTGCATGCAGCTCTTGAGTGTGACGCAAATACCTAAATATGTTTGAAATTGTAGGTGTTTCTCTTTTACAAAATATTGTTTCTTTTAGTAAGTAAAAGGAAACTTAGCAATGGCAGCTAATTTGTATTTCGTACTTTATATATAATAAAGAATGAACATACATGTGCGCATCCATATGCACATGACCGTTTATGCACGGAAAAAGCTTGTTGAAATTTGGAAGACTTGACCGGCTGAATTGGCATACAAAATTAGATGTACCAAATTACCAAAATAGGATTAAGCAGTTTGTAACAAACATAGTGAGGCTGAATTTAAACTGACTTTATTTTGGCATTAAAAGGATTGATTTTTGCTAAAGTGTGACTTTGGCACATAACCATAACATTTAAACAAAATTTCTAAGCTATCAAAGTAAGGCACTTTTTAAAAATTACTGAGCTGCTTTCGAGAGCAATATGAACAGCTGTAAAATGAGCACACATGGCAGTTGTCTAGATCTCTTTGTTCAAAATGAAAAAAAGTGCTTTTTGTTTGTGTAAAGTTCTGTGCATAATGTTTTTGTGAGCCAGAAATGCATTTAGTTGCCTTGCCATCTCATACAGTTCACTTACTGTTTGATTGGATGTCAATGCATAGTCACATTTTCAGTTACTGTTTGGTGGTGTAAAAATTGTTAATAGCCTTCATATGGTTTGTCGGTTACTTTTAACTTTTCAGTCCTTGGGCATGTGTGAGTACCTAAATGAATGTGGATATCCATGTGCATGCCTGTTGCTTATAAATCAAACACACTTTTAAAACGACCTTTTGCTTGCTTTCTTTTCTTAAGAAGGGGGAGAAAGTCTGGTGGGGTGGGTGAGATGTGGAATTGTGGAAGGGGAGAATTTGATGAAAACTTCTTAATGGAAACCATGTTTCTAATGACACCCAACTGAATGATCATTAAATTTTTAAATAAACAACTTGTATGTGTGACTTCTTGTGCTTGTGCACGTGTTTATTTGTGTACTCAATTATAAAACTAAGATTTGTGTATTTAGTAAGATATGCATAGATCCATGGATTTTCTGAGATATCTGACATCCTTTTAAAACATAAATGATAAATCACTTGAGATGGATATTTTGTTGATATACAACTTACAGATTGAAGCAGTATGTTAGTGCATGCTTGAAAACTATGTAAATCCACATCATTTTGTCTGTAGTTATCCTAATCAAACTTTGCAGTACTCCTGTCTACGAGACTTTCTAATAATTTTGTAGTGCGCATTTCCATGTGTAGATGCAAGCTCAGTGTGCTGTATATGAAAAACTACAAAGAAAATGACACAAGCGTCACCAAATGGATGACACCGTGGACATAACTAAGTGAACAGATGATTTAAACCAGGGATGCCCAACCTACGGCCCGCGGGCCATATCCGGCCCGCGACGCGATGTCATCCGGCCAGCGAAACATCTGCCCACAATGCAGGAAATCGGCATGTTTGTAATTAAAAAAAACTAAAAAAAAAAAAAAAAAAAATGAAAAGAGGGAAGAAAAAGTATTTATCCCTACGTAGGGGCGTCTCTCAATATTTTTTTTTTCGATGGACAAACATTTCTATTCAGTGCTCCGACTTGGTGTCTCTACAATGCACCCAGACATTCAGAAGTTGGTTTCGGGAAAACAACTTCAAATATCCCACTATTTACCATATAAATAATGATAAGTACAACTTGTTTCTAACAAAAATTGTATCTGCTCTATTTTTTTCTTTTTTGTATTTGGCGAAGCGGCCCGTGACACGCATGTCGGAAATGTATATGGCCCGCAGGCCGAAAAAGGTTGGGCATCACTGATTTAAACTATTGAGTTAACGGAATACTACTTGATTATGTAAAGTATTTCCTAAACAGAATAGTTTTCAGACTGGACTTGACAGTTTCAAACGCAGACACAGTTGATGTGAAAGGGACAGAGAATGCCAAACAGTGGAGCTTGAGAAGGTGAAAGAGCATCTGGGGAATTTCTTCCGTGTAGAGAGGAGAGACAGTCAAGTTGACCGAGACAGAACTGGTGTTTTACGCCATCAGCAACTAGAGGGAATCACGGCAAAGCAGCCAGCCCTGTAAACAGATGCCACATGCAGAGAAAGAACAGCGTGCCCGAGACGAGAGCTGAACCCAGGACAGCCAACCCTCGTTGTATTGGCGAAAGGCGCTAACGGTTGCGCCAGAGGATCGTCACAAGCTGACCAAAGAGATCGACTGTGGTGGTAGGCACCATACAGTAGCTGACAGGTATGCGGGGGCAGGGCAGTGAAGACAACTTTATTATTTTTAATGTACCATCATCAAAGATGCTTGCCAGCAGCGTAGTACTCCCTCTCTTCGCTGCTAGCTGCCATGTGTAAATGTGTACAGGTGCAAGCACAGGGTGATGATCTTCACGGTGTTCACTACAAGGGATGTTACTCTTGTGGCAAAAACGGGGAAGGGGAGGTTAACCACGGAATGATCAAGTTTGTTATCATACAACGTTTCCTACCATGACGTTGCCAGGTTTTGAATTTTTATTTAGCAGCGTACAGTCACAACTTCGGTCACCTGAAGATGCTGTAGTAAGTGCAGTTCACTGGAAAATTATTTGCTCTGGATTCAGATGCACAGGCGCAGGGGAAAATCCAGTAAGTCCATCGGGCTTTCTACTTTCAGAATCAGTTTGTTTCTTAAGTTAGTTGCATAAAATGCATATCATTTAACATACAGCAGTAAGAATGAGTCTCACAATATTGAGCAGTATTTAAACACTTAATGAGGGTGAGTGTTTAGAACTAATAAAAACTTGTATGTAGAATATACTAGTAACTATATGACGTTTAATGGATGAACTGCGCATTAAAGAAGTGACGTGTGTTCTGCTTCATAAACAACAAATGAAAAGATGAAGCTGACATGACATCAAGGTCTCATCAATTTGTTACTCAATATTAACAAATTATTATTATAGTGGTGCATGGGCCGGATTCTTCAGATCGTGCTTCACTCACACCTTGAGACATTCAAGGAAATTTTGTAGCGATTATTTGACATGGTCATTTTTATTTTTTACAGCTCTTGCATTTTGTCTGTGAGCAATTTTACTTACAGGCTGCCATATTATAGAGCCAGAATATTATTGTAATGACTAGCAGGTTTCTCTTGTTCTCATGTTGTCACCTAGCTGTTACTTGGATGCAGGTAGCCGTCAGATAACCATTTTATAGCTTATAAAAATTGTAGCTGACATGTGTTATCTATCCAGTTACTAAGGAACAGGCTATGAATCTGGGAACTGTGTGATAAACTGTGTGATTTACTATCTAATTAATATTTGATCCATTTATTTTTCAGGGTGCACAAGGGAGCACAGAATCTCTTCCTAATGGATGGAACAGCAGTGATATTTACATACTTCATTACCAACACACTAAAACAAATAAGAGCTTTATCTTGAAAATTGTACCAGTAGAAGGAGTTATTCTTCTTCATTTTCAGGTACATTGTTTAGTTTTGAGAAAATTTAAATAGCTGTATATTTGTGTGTGTGTGGGTGTTGGTATTTTACGTGGAGTTGGCAACTAAAGCTATATCATGGCAAAGCAGCCAGCAATAACAATAAATGTCACATGCAGAGAATGCCATGTCTGAGATGTGAGCATACTTGTATGTGTATGAGTGAGAGAGAGAGAGTAGTGGGGATTGTGGGCATGCATAACAAGAAGCGTGTAGAACCTAATTGGTGGACAAAGATTAAAATAGTGAAAGGAAAAGTTAAGATAAGATCAGTAAAAGATGAGTACAGAATAACAGAGTCTTAATGATACAACAGGAGTGTTAATAATAATCAACAGCACAGTGAAAACTATGTTGTGGCTATATATATACTAAAGTCACATCAGCATATGCATACCTTTTTACCTAAACTAAAGACACATCATCTTCCTTTCCATTTGTAACAGTATAAACACAAAAAACTACTTGCATATTGTTTAGAGAAGAGCCACTGTTTACAAACTGCTTTTGCATGATGTATTTTTAGATGGCAGTTATCCACAAAGAATAAGATACTTTTCATCAATTCAAAATGTGTTTTTGACATCCTTTTGTTTCTGATGCAAATTTTATAAAAGTAAGAAGAAGCAAGAAAGGTGTTTTGTCTGAATGAAGATGAAATAATGATCTTGATTAATGGTTTTATTTTCAGAGGGAGAGTGATGAAAATGTGGTGTCTGTTGAACTGCAAGTTTCACAATTTACAACCAATGACTTTGCCAGCGCAAACACGTATGGAAATGATTATAGGCATATTTATAGGACTTAAATGTCAGATAAATTTACTTGTGTTAATATATTTTTTATGCAGGTGTGTGTGAAAACACCATATTTGCTACAGACTTGAGTCTTTGTTCCACTTTGTAACCAGAATTAGTAGTAACCCAATGATACACCTCTATAAATGACATAAAAAAAATTCTGATACAACGTTTCTTCACCACCACCACCACCCCCACCACCCCGTACACAGTTGGAATTTAGAAAAGGGATTTTTTCCCCCCTCTTTTTAACTTCTTTTGTAAGTTCATATGCTGTTTCTAAGAACTTTGAAATATAAATGTACAGATGTTTTAACATTAGACGTGAATTATCCAGATACAATAATCTTTAGTAAGAAGTATTGTTTTAAAGTTGAACAGATTATTCATTACATGGACCAAACTCCTAAGAAATGGAAAAGGCCACATTTGGAAAGTTTACCTTGCATATGTGTTTGAAATATGTTACAGTGTATTCCGAAACCTAGAACAGCTGAACACTATAGTGGAAAAATCTCTCATTGCTCCTGCAGTAAGTGGGAAGTCACCCATGCAGCATGACAACAGTCAGCAGCCACCCACTACAGCATCAAGTAGCAAAAAGAAGCACAAGTCACCGTTGTTGGTGGAGGAAGGTGGCCCAAGGCAGCCAGCTTGGTGAGTTGGATAAAGTGGAATTTAGATGGTAGGAGGTTCCATAGCCTAGAAGCCCTAGAGGCTAAAGGGGCATAGAATATAAGTGGTTAATCATGTTTATGGCATGGGAGTGTTCCCTTTGCCTTCTGTGATATATCAGGGTAGTTGCTGGGGGAACAGCGAACATTTCTTGCCACTGGCCCTTTCAGACCTTGAACTCTGTAGTTGATCATATAAACCACTAGACCAGAGATGTCAGATGACCAGAGTAAAAGTGAAGGTACTGCAGCACATTCTTGTTTACTTTTGTAAACTGGCTCTCATGCTTTTTGTAACCTACAGGGTAGGCCCTCGAAGGATGGATCCATTTGCAGTTGGTGGTGATGACCTTGATCCACTGAGTGGGTTGGGAATAGGAGGAATGGGTGGAGGAGGAATGATCATGGATCCTCGCCGTAGTGGTGGGCCGCTATTTGGACCGGAGAGAAGCCCTCCTATGTTTGGACCAAGCAGAGGAGGGGGAATGCATCCTGATGTGCTGCCTCCGTGAGTACTTTTTGTGTTTGGTTGAATGATAAGTGTGGCTCTGAATGTTATTTAAGTAGTGTTTTAGCTAAAACAGAAGCATGACAAAGTTGTTTGCAGCAGTCATTAATCAAGACATTGAAGAAATGATTACTGAACAAGTCGGGAAGAGGGGTTTTGTCTGCGATAACAGCATTGGCAATAAGATGAGAGGACATGGTTAAGAGTCTTGCAAGTGTTGAGGAAGATAGTGTGAAACATTGGACCAATAAATGTGAACATCTGGGTCAACATTTGTAAACAGTTAGAAAGATAACATTAAATTACTTGTTAATGTTTTTTTTCATCCCTGCATTTGTTTTTAATGTCATTGTCCTTAACATAAGGTGACCATACGTCCCGCTTTAGGCGGGACAGTCCTGCTTTTGACCTCGTGTCCCGCCTTCTCATCGGGCAGGACGCCCAATGTCCCGCTTTCTGGCTTTCTGGCAAGTCCATCAAATGTGCTGGTTGTCTTTAAAAATCACTTTTTTCGGCGTTTTTTGACGGTGACGACACCATCATCGGCACGTGTCCCGCTTTCGCCCCCGAAACGTCTGGTCACCTTACTTAACAGAATAAAAATGAACCAATAAAACATAAAAAAATGATTATTTATGTTTTATATTATTGTGTATTATGAGCATTATTTTGTTTAAGGTGTGTGAGTGTATGTGTTTGATCAACTTGTGATATGTCTTCTCATTTTCAGTATTCTTTTGTATGAGCCAAAGACAAATTTATTATGGATGTATATCTTATACTGAAAATTAAAATAAAATTGATAGACTGTACAAAACATGCTATTTCCAGCAAGCAGGCTACTGAAATTAGCTTCAGTCATTAGTGTTGACATCAAGTAAATTGTTTGAGACTATTTGCATGTGTTGTATGATGATGCTGTACAAAGTGTACAGCATACCTGTAACTACTGCCCAGAAGCAGGTTGAGACTCCCATCTCTTTTATGTTTGGAAGCTATATTTCCATTTGTAGATAATCAGGTTTTACTAAACTATAAAGAAAATCAAAATAAAAGTGTGTACATGCATTTTACTGAGGAGAAAATAATTTGTTGACATCTGTATATACTTTCAGAGGTTCTGTTCCACCGGGAGCTAGATTTGATCCTTTTGGCCCACCTGGAACGAGACCTGAGTATGTTATAAACCTTTTATATTTTTTCATTCTGACTTACACATCATACATATCCTAAAAGATTTATTTACTTTTATACCTATGATGACAATTATTATTGTGAATGCTCTTTATCCCATGCAGCTTGAAACTACTTTATTTAAATATGGCTTTATTTAAATATGGCTTTATTTAAATATGATTTAAATACCCTGAAGAAAACCCTTCAGTACATAACTTTTTCTATTTTCCAGACCTGATCCAGACCATGAAAGACCTCCAGGATTTGATGACATGTTCATGTGACAAGATCAATATTTCCTTAAACATTTTAATCTGTTTTGTGTCTGATTAATGTACATTTGTTTTTGCCTGTCTTCATGCAACTGTGTTCCTTGCATCATGAAAAGAACCAAGACATATGGAAGATTTTGTTTTTGGACGTTAAGAAAATGCTTTGAGAAGTTATTAAAATGATGTGTCTTGACTGGAATGGCGTATCCATACATATGTTTTTCTTTATGTAACAGGGTAGATGGGGTTGTTTTCCTGATCTCACCACAAGAACCAAACACAACACTTTCATGGGTTTCAAGTCCTTTTACTTTAACGGCAGTTGATGGTTCTGGCTAAGGCGAAACCTCCACACACCACACACTCGCGCTCTCGCTCAGTCTAGCTCTCACTTCTTCGAGTTCCCCTCACGTTCTGACTCCTGCCCTCTTCACCCGACCTTCACGCCCAACTTCCCTTCAAAAACATCACTGCCCCTCCATCCAGTCACTAGTTGACCCCCTCCCGCTCTCCCTGAGTCACGGGGTTGTCACACGGTCAGTAATTATCCCCCACCACCAGCCTGTACCTGTCCTGTGTGCATGTGTGTGCGTGCCATGTTCCATACTACAATATTTACATATGTTTTTTGTCCTCTAGACGTGTAAACCAAGACATGTTGGCATCATCCTTTATAAGCCGGTACAGTTCTTGGAAACACACAATTTTCATGTTATATTTAAACTTTATAAAACTATTAAATGTTTTTACATAATAATACACATGAATCTATATGAAGTTCATGGAATGATTACAAAGATGGCAAGAGAATGCTGACTTTTCTATTTTAGGACAGTGTCATGAGAACATGTTGTGAGCCTTATATCTATCACTATTTGCAGAAAGAAGCTTGTGAAAGCATCAGATCGACCTGTCCATTATTATATCTATTTTGAAGGTCATTATTTAGGTTTGCTGACGGTCACTTTTGGGCTCTGCCACAAGCACGAACTTGTATTACACGTTCATGGCCACAACCCTATCACGAACTTCTGTCTGTATATCCTTTATATGCCAAAACATCTTGAATCATGCGATCCGCTCCTCCCCTCCCCACACAGTCACATGACAAATCAAATACCCTAGCGAAGTTAGTGCTTGTATATATTATTGTGTACAGAGGATTGTAGTCATTTTCTTCGTGTCTTTGGATTTCTCGTCTCATGATGAACACGGTACTACTGCTCAATTTAATATCGCCTGCTGTGGCAAGTGTTTGCTGATTTCCACCGAGTCTCGATCTGGTGCGTCAGAAATAGCGGAGCAGTGCAAGGTAGGTAACTCGTCACGTGTCGAAGGCCGACAATCGCCTACACAATCGTAATCAAGCTTTCAAACCACCGCCCTCTCAATTTCAGTAACAGTAACAATGTATCGATTCAAAGCTGAACATTATCAAAATGTATTTCTTGATCAAAAATCGCTGCTCTCATAATTTCTTTTTGAATTTCATGGCCTCTGATTTTTCATTTTTTATATTCCGTCTTTTGTTTCTTTTAATACTAAGTGCCGTAGACATCTGTGCTTTGCATGGTCTGCCATTCAGACTTACCAGCCATTTATGCAGTTACCCTACTGGGTAAATGTTTTAATGTTCCCTGTTCTTGTTATAACAATTTGGGACATTTAATTTCTTAATTCTTGCCTAGACACGAGACAGATCTACATTTTTTTTTTGCTTATTTCATATTTCATAAGATGTCTATCATGACGTTGAAAACATCCTATTTGCAACAATTTCATAAATCTATGCATTTGTGACACCATGTATCCCTAAATTAAATTTGCTGTATATGATAGCTTTATATCTCTGCTTAATTTTGTTCCAGGTGTATGAACAATGCAAAGCATCAGAGTGGACACAGTCAACTGTGGCTGCTCCTGCTGCATGGTGGTTGGGGGTAATTACTGACCGGGTGACGATCCCGTGACCGAAGGTGAGCGGAATGGGGTCGACTACCGACAGGATGTCAGTCCTAAACTGCTTCATTTTGATTTTCGTAAAAGCTGATAAAAATCATCTTATGAGGATACAGCTATTTGGGTATCTCGTTTGCAGTTTTTATTGGAGTTGGAATGTCTTTCAGTGTCTAGCCTGTTGCATGTTTAATTGGCTATAAAACAAATGGTGCTGGTGGGGTTATGGGACACATTTGTTAATTATTACATGAATTTATTTGTGTGCATGGATGTGCACATTTCCATACAAACACTAATTTCTGAAGATGTATTTGCTTCATTATTCAATTATTGTTTCATGTTCATACAAAGAAAATAAAAAATAAAGCAATGAAGAATCTCTTGAAACTTATTTGTGAAACATACAAGGTAATTTTTTTTTCATGCATCAGAACATTTTATAAATGTAATTTAAGGCAAAATTCTCTTTGCCCCAGTAACATTTGCTGGAGAGAAAAATATTCCTGTTGGTAACAGAATCTGTAATTGGTAACAGAATCTGTAAGTGAACAACGAAGAATTCCTAAACAATGCATTTCATTTCATCAGGGACCTAAACCGGAACCTTGCAAAGAAGAGCTGCTGCCTTCCTCTAAGCAATGCTTCGCTCCATAAAATGTTCTTTATCGCCAGTTTGTTTTAAAGGAATAATTAGTATGCATCTGATTTGTTGAAGGATGAGTGTGCCTTATTTGCCATATTCTGTGGAAATGGCTTTAGCATAAGACTAATTCTTCAAGCAAATTTCTGTACTGTATAACAAAAAAAAAAAATTTTTTTCACGGGCACAGGGTAAGACACAGCGGAGACGTTATACCCTATAACGTCTCTGGACACAGCACACAACCATTGCATGCATTTAAATGTCAGCTACACAAGTGCAATATATAAATATTTTGTAAAACTTTTTCATAGATATTTGTCACTTTTCTTGCCTGCTTCTTTAGGGATGCATTTGTGGATAAGAGTTTGCTGTATAAAATTGTTCATTTCATTCATGACAAACTTGCATGTTTATTTCAAGTGTAAAGGAAAAAGAAAATGATTCAGAGGATTCATAATTTTGGATCAAATTTTGCACCAAACCATTTCGATAGATGAACAGCAGTTTATAAATAATGCTCAAACAAGAATTATGTAAAAAAAGACTTTATTTTCAACATGATGTGTAGTCTGCAGCAAAAATACATGATTGCATGAAGTTTATAACTTCAATGTGTCACTTCAGTAACACTGGTTGTAACCTAAAATTGTTATAAATACTATATAAACTCTAATGACATGATTGTATTTGTTTATTGACTGAATCAGGGATAAATATGTTAAGAGTAGTGAAACCCATTCTTTCAATAAGACACTGTTCCCAGATATTTCAGTCTCCGTTCAATTTTAAAATCCTTTTGACATGAAAAGATGCATTTCTTTGTGAATAATGAATAAAGGTACTATCACACAATTTAAATTAAAAGTGATGATCAACACAAAAAAATGGACATTAAAATAAGCAGCACTAAAAGCCATTCACAGCTTTTATTGTTATCAGCGTATTGGTGAGCCTCCTACCCTCCCATTTTAAATTTCCAGCAATGTTTAATCAGTTTTTTTAAAAAAAAAAGTTTTGACCATCTGGAAGACTCAAGGCTATGAACATATTGTAAGTTTGGTATTAGGCTTCAGCAGAATTTTTTTTTCAGTCTAGATCAATAAACAAGACTACAATATTTTCCAGCCAAAATGCAAATTTGAAAACAAAACTTCTCAAACCTCTCTGATGTGAACATTATATCAGTAGTACTAAAAGGTAGCGTCTTAAAGGCTTTGTGAATACTCTCCCTCTGAAAAAAAGTGATAACTAAACTTGTCATAGATCAAACATGCAAGTACCTATAAAGTGAGGGAAGGGTGAAACAACTCTTTCTTAATCCTAACCTCCTCCATCTACAATACTATCGCTTAATTACATGAAAATCTTACATAGATACATAATTTCCTGAGGCCATGCATGAAGTATGCATAGTTAAAAATTGAGATAATGGTCAAACTAAAATATATTTAAAAAAAAAAGGAAAAAATATTTAATGATGTGCACAGTCTATGTGGTCATACATATAATTACACTATCTGTGTCTCAACACATACCTTCATTAATATAAAACTTTTTCCTTCAATATTAAACATTCATTTGATAACAAAGGTGCAGTATCAGAAGATTTAAGGGAGGATAGCACCATAACTGACTACAATCAATATGTCGAAAGAATGAATGCTACAACAGCTATGTGAAGAGCAACTAATATGTTAGACAAATAGCTCAGAATTATGCTGTTCTGGGAAAATTATCACAAGTGTGCACAGCTGGGAGTAAATCCAGTAAATGATGATATACATCTTGAGTTACATTTTCTCACTTACTATCAATGTCCATTCACAAATCGCACCAAAATCTCTTCCTCTCCTTGCCTATAATACACCATGTTTGATGAGACCAAGAACACACCTATCAAAAACATGTCTGCAGGCATATGCACTAGCCTGCATAAATTGCAACACCATTTACTTGTTCACCTAGGTGAGGTCAGAATGAAGCATTTTAGTGGAACTGTTCACCTCTTAAAAGATTATATAGGTGGGGAACTAGTTAATTTTTGATTTTATTAATATAAAAGGTAAAAAGTTCAGGATACAAACCTAACAGACGACAAAAAAAAAATGTGAAAAATGATCAACTGATATTTTAAAAATTATTGGCATATTTGAAACACTGAGTTGGAAAATAAAATGTAATGAGAAGCGGAAGTGAATACTAAAAAAACAGTCATAACAAAAAACGATGCAGAAATGATCTTTTTACCTGCTTTTGCTTTCTTAAGAAAATAAGGCTGGCAGTTCCTTTGTTAGGAAAATGCCGCTGTTTTTCAATTTCCTTATTATTATTTCCTTAATATTTAATGCACATATTTAATAACAAATCTAGCACTTCAAGCGATAAATCTCTAGGGAAGGAATGTTCTGACAAGTTATTTTTCACCTGCAAACTGTTACAGTGTCCACCAAAAACAAGCATTATATTTTATCTCTGGATGTCTTTAGCTGCCCATGGATGTGATGTGTCAAATAACTTCTCAGAACACACTAATTTTTATTAGGAGGAAGCAAAACGTGATGTGTCAGATGTAAAAATATCTGATTAAAACGTGGCATGGGCATTTAACAGAGAACTATTGAGGAGCAAACACAATGCAATGCAAAGCCCCATCATCAAGTCATTTGGTGCAAAGCCTCATGCCACACATTTACGAGCCTATGAAATGCAAAATCTAACACATTAGATGAAGTTCTTCCTTTGCTAAAGAGTAGCAAACCTGTTTGGAGGGAAGAGTCTTGGAATTTCAGAAATATTTTCATTTTTAGTGTTGCAATGCTCAGATCAGCAAAAAGCTATTTTTTTCTATATGCACTTCTTAACTGATGTTTAAACTCTGAACATCCATAAAAAAATATTTGCTTTTCCTAAATGCTTTATTATACAAAATTTGTCTTGGCAGTTTAAGATGCAATAAATTAAAGCAGGGGATACAGATCCACATGATCAGAAGATGGCACCATCCTGCCATCAGAATCTACAGCCTGACCCTGAATGGGACAATTAAATACATATAAAGATCAACATTAAAATGCCATTTATGTTCATACCTCAGACATCACTCAAATGCACATACTACACAATATATATAGTGCAAATACTACAAGCACTAAATTAAAATTAAGTTTATAAATAACTACTAAACTCTAGCTTTTTTTCTTTTGCAATTTGAAAGATAAGTTCAAGACATCACATGCTTTTACTCAAGAGTATTTTACCTTTGTTAAAAAGGGGCACCAATACCCTCAAGCTTTCAGAAAATCACTAAAGAGAAAAAGGTGTACTCAGAACTTTAAATTACAATGCAGATCTAAAATGAAACACAATAAGCCAGGAAAGAAACACAGTTCTTAAATGTAAGGCATTTAAAAAGTGCTCACATAATCTGACAGGTACATATCACGAACCAGCAGTGGCTCAGTTGATAAAGAATTTAAAATTCCTATGATGCTGGGATTGACTGAATCCTAGTTGTTGATGATTCATCATGTTCGGCAACAAAATATGGGACAGCCACATAACATAGACATATGGAATGTGTGAGGATGACTCCCTGCAATCTACACCTTCTCAAGGTCACGCAAACATATATATGTCACAACCAGTAGTTAAATATATAGTTTAAAAAAGAAAACAATAATACTTTTCCAAAAATGTTAAGTATTTTGACTGTTGTATTGTGAGTGGTGTCCAGTCACTTAATCCCCAGACACTTCATCCCCGACACTTCATCCCCTAGACTTTTAATCCCTAAGCACTTAATCCCTGACACTTCATCCTTTATAAATCAAGTGCAACCTATAATAGATTGTTGGATGCAGTTAGAGAGCTAATGCCTAATGCAGCCCCAGGGTATGAGAAGTGACGATGACGAAGACAATGAGTGACGTGGAATGGTCAGATGCCTCCCAGCACTGGCCTATGTACGTTAAGAAGACATTGTCGATTCCTTCGAATTGCTTGCAGAGTCAATGCCACAACATGATCGCATGCCGGAACTTCTATCCTACTTCGAGCATACGTATATACTGTATATATTGTTAAAGAACATTAAATTTACTAGCTTATATGAACTTTAACTAATGTTGTAGATGTTCAAATGATGTTGAAGTTAAAAGCATGATTTGAATTTGAATTTCAATTAAATTTTTCGCTGACTTCATAATTTTTTCAGTTAAGGATTTAGTTTAGGGATTAAGTGTCTGGGGATTAAGTACTTAGAGATTAAAAGTCTAGGGGGTTAAGTGTCGGGGATGAAGTGTCTGGGGATTAAGTGACTGGGAACCATTCTGAGTAACTAGAAAGCAAACGGATGAATTCTAACATGTACTTAACCTAACACCTCAAATCACAAAAATTCTAACAAGGCTCTCCAATCTTATTCCTGCCTTTCTGTCAACCCCTCCCCTTTCCCAAAGCGAACTCAACACACACACACTATGGAAAGAGATCTGGTTATGTGTGAACAGACTATACATTTTGCAAAATGCTACCTTAGAGCTTAATTATTTTAATTATCTTAATTATTTAAAACTTCTTTGGTTATCTTTTTATCACGAAAGGGAGATTCTTTCATGATTAGCCATTACAACTATTGAAAAGTTGGCAAAATTTAGGAATTGCACAACGCTGTTAAACTCAATCCCACTATCTTAATTTTCGCATTTCACGTTAGCACAAATTGCTGTGTATGTATTGGACAATGAAGGAAAAGATATAAATATATAAACATAAAACTTTCAACCTATGGCTTTTGTTCCCAATGGTAGAACAGTATCTTCCAGATACATAATTAGACATGTTATGACAATTGTTACAGGTAATAACAAAAATGTAACATACACTCCACAATAAAGTCACAACATTTCAGTCACATTGCTACAAAAAAGTCACAGGTAGAACATTAATGCCAATTCAATTGCACAGATTAATGACCCACTGGATAAGGAACAACAGAGCTACAGCAACAACAGCAGCGATAGAAAGAATAACTGCAAAAATATGTTTTAAATGCACTGGACAGACATCATGTATTATCCAGAATGATATGTATAATAACATAAAGTGCGTCACGAGAATTATATCAAACAAATGCAATCTATAGTTATAGATTTAAAATATTTGCTAATACTTGCACAGATGAGTCTCAGTTAAGGTGTTGAATGTTTTTGAATGTACTGTGCATCCAGATGAATCCATAAACAAAATAATATACAGGACCTCTCTGTCATTCACATTCTAACATACACTCATGCATATGTGCATGTGCACATACACAGCAGAGAGGTATTTTACAAAAAAATGAAAGCTAGAAAACCTTGTGGAAAAGCTGTGAGGCAGAGAGGTTTAAAATATAATTATTATCTAGAAATATTTAGGTTATATCACAAAACAAGAAAACAGAAAGAAATGGACAAAAAATCCAAAGTGCTGGCTTCATTTATGGCTACGTAGTGGACACATTTTTAAAAAAGAAGGAAAAAACAAAAATCAAAAACAATAAAGAGAAGGGAGAGCAGATCTTCTCTATAACAGCAGCCCAAAAAGCCAGGCAGCCTTAGAATTGGCAGTGCTGGAGTGCACAACTATAGCTAAATATAGCCAATGATGTTCTCTGTGATGGATAGCACAGTTACCACAGAGTACGCTTGAGGAAACTAATCAAAACCCAACCACTGAGCTTTCGTGGGAATGGAAACATCAAGTTAAAAGTTTGTATGCTTGGCAGTGTCTGTGGTCCACATGTTGGTAAAGGACATGCTGTCCAGGCTGTTGAGGAATGAGTCGTTGTCTAGTGAAATCATCTCATCAGCATTGTCCTGTGTAAAGATGTGCATTAGATACAATACACACTGATATACTCAGTTGATAAGACATACCACAGCTATTTTTCACAGTTCAAAATTGCTTAAAATTTGGCTCAGGGAAGATACACATACAAATAAGAAAGATTATCACACAGATAATATTCCTCCTTATAGGAAAGAAAAATGCTCAATAACAAATGCCTATGACTATGTTTCTGGAATAAAAAAGCAAAGCCACAATTACCTTTTCACAATTAAAAGACGTACTTCAGATTTTGTTCCAAGGAGGTGGGAGGGGAGGTAGAGTATTGGTATTTTACGCCAAGCAAGAAAGTAAGGCTATATAATGACAAAGCACTTGTAAACAGGTTTCACATGCAGAAAAAAAAAGCATGCCAGAGACAAGATATGAACCCAGGGCATCCAATCTTGACAGTATTGGATGTTGAGTAGAAAGGTGGGGATGAGGAAATGTCAAAACACTTTCCAGTTAATAACAGTTAAGGGTCCTATTTTAAGAAAACAAACAAATAAAAAAACTTCAAAAATACCTTTGGAATATCAGCATGCCCATTAATGTAGCTCAAGGTGACACTGTCATCCCAATAGCTGGAAAGATCTATCTTTGATCCAGAAGACATTTTACCCCGTCGTCGAAACAGAAAGCCAATCAAGACAACTGTAAAAACATAAGACAGTCAAGATAACAAGATAACAAAAATACAGACATTGCAAAGATAAAAGACAAAATTGTGAAAAAAAATCTTAATACGCATCTAGTTATATCTCACTGATTTGACAAGCATTTATTCTTTCCGAGAAACACAATCTTTAAGTTCTGGATTATTGTGAAGCATGTTTTACAATGTTGAAGAAGTTTGTGGTTTGTTCCAGTGGTAAAGAAGTTTTTAATCTTGAAAGATACATCAGGAGTTATCATAAGACAAATGAGATATTTTTAAGGCACTCAGAAAAGTAAATGAAAAACTCAGTTTAGCACAATGTTTAACTAAAACACAAAATACAAATAATCTCCCACTCTGCCATATGCTCAGTTTGGATAGATGTAACCGCTGAAATAAGATTGTGATGCTCACTACATGCATTAAAATTTCATGTAAATAAAACATGCTTGAAAGAAGCATTCATAGAAAGGTAATGGCAACTATAAAAAGACTAACAAAAATTCTTACCAAGCAGCAGAACCAAAGCTGCAGCCCCACATACCACTCCTATGATGACCTTTAGTCGTACACCATCATCAAGCCCTTCGTTAACCTCTTCACAGTCATCCCCTCCTTGTGCACAAGACAGGTTACCAGGTGGCAAACTGGTTATCAGAGATGCAGATGATGGCCAGTCAGCGGGAGTGGTTTCCTCTGCTCTGGAAGGTATTATATGCTCTGATGATGAGCTTATCACCACAGTGGCATTAATGTCCAAAAGTTTGCTTGTCCAGTGCACAGACATCGGGGAAGATAAGAACCTACTGAAATTGTCACTTGTCTGAGATGTCAAATCAGATACTTTATATACAGGTGAAGGTGTCCTGAGCAATGATGATGATGAAAGTGTCAGTATTTGATAAGAACTCTCAATACTCTCAAGAATACTGTCAGAGCTTGACACAATATCTGTTGGAGAAGCAATGTTAAATACTTTGGCTGGAGTTTCAAAGGGTGGTAAACCACTGGTCTCATACAGACTAGGACTTATCCATCGTGGAGTGTCTGCAACTGAATCAATGAAGCTGGCTGACACTGGAAAAAGAGTTTTCTCAGAGGATTCTAAATAAAATTCTTTCGTCAAACTTAAAGTGAATGTTGTACTTTGAGAAGCTGCATCTGGAAAATCTGAGGCTGGTGTGTTTATTAAACTGTCTAGGGAGGGACCCACATGCGAAAAGTGAGTCTGGGCTGTTGGGTTGAATTTGTCAACAAAGAAAACATCAGGGAGCAGGCTTGATTGCAAGACTAAGGTTGGTGACAGTTCCTCTTCATGCTGAGCAGACTGCAGAGTTTGAGCTGCACTGTTGAGGGCCAGTTGAGGGTGACATGCAGCCCACAGCAATAAATTTATGAACAAGAGTTTGAGGTTTAACTGGATCTGACCTGGGAAAAAATATGAAGACATGTAAGCTTTTAACCACATTTTATCTTAAAATTTATCAATACAGCTTTTATTTCAGATACAGCCTTTATTTTTAGTAAATGCTTTTGGGTGTTTGTGGACTGAAAAATAAACGTTTTTCTAGAATGTCCTTGAGAATACTGTCACTGCTTTTTTCTACAAGAAATATAAACTAAATGAGGAATTATTGAGAGAGCAGACTGCTTTATTTATAGCCTAAAAGAATGCAAAAATCTCTATACTTATGAGTTATAAACAATCACTTTATTCTTCTCATTTATTTATCCCAAAGAGAAAATAATTCTGCAATCATTCTATTAGCTTATACATGTTTCATAATAGAGAAAATGTTCTTTCAAACAGGGCTAAATTAGCTACTTCTCTGGATGCTTCTTTTGTTGAGTAAGAAGGATGGAGATAGCTCAGTGTATTCTTAGCATGTCTGTCTTGGCTTACTTACCAAGTGAGTAGTGTAGTAATAGATCTGTCTATAGTGGTCTCCAGCTAACAAATATTTCAACAGCTGGAGGTATACGTCTCATATTTGTAAGGCTTAATCATAGATGAAATGATCTGACAATGGCTGGTGTTATTTTTAAAACAAACTGAAAGAGTCTGAGCCTCTAGACCTACCTTGTGCAGCAAAGCCCACAAGATCAAAACAAGTGCAATCCATATGATGACCAGCCTTCTTCTCTCTTGGCTGCCTTGCTAAACGCTCTGCAAAAGAGAAGGAAACAGTTTAAAGATAAAGGATGCAGTCCTTGGTGAAGTGTGCGCTGCTAGGAGGAGATTAGAAATGATCTGATCTATGATAACAGAAAGCATACACATCATTGAAATGCCTGTGTTGTTAATCCTGGTGTGCTCTTCTCTACTTACAAGATCAGGCTGACCCAGACATATTTATGCAGCTAGATTCAGGTTCCCTGTAAATAACGGTACATTACAGGATAAAGATATTGCAAGCAGCTATCTTTATTCCTCATTATAGAAACACATAATTATTTCTTAAAAATTAAGCCATTTATAGAAGAACCCCTTAAATCTATGTCTAGATAAAACAAGGCAGATGTTAAAAAATACAATTTAAACATGCTAGTTTTATTCTCTGGGTTAGCACATTCTCCTGATTATTTTAGAAAACTTTTTTTAAATGTAATTTTTAAAGAATATTAATTAGGATAATTATATGATCAACCGTGAGCTATTAATGCACATAAGTACAAAATAACTTCTGAATGAGTGTGGTAAAAAGATATAAAAGCTGTCAAACTAAACAGCACGTCATGTCACCTGACGACATGGCGAATATTATTGAGGTAAGAAGTTAAAGAGTTGCACTCTTGACTCTGTAATGCTTGTAGTTTGTAGTTTTCCATCTACATTTAATTTTCCACTCTCTCTCTCTCCTGCACATATTCTTGAAATACAAATACAGGTAGACATCTCTTCTCTCTCTGCTCTCTTCTGCCAGCTGCTTTCTTCCTGTTACAAGTCTGTTTGTACAGTGTGATGGAATGTCAGTTTATTACAGGCCTACTGTTCATCCACTTTTGTCAAACATCAATGCATTACTTTCCTACAATACCACTGAAGGTCTTTGTTAGCGCAGGTGTGGAACTTTAGAATGTGGAGAGGGGGAGTTCTAAGTAAGTATGTTTACCAATCACTGAACCTCTCTTCCCATCCATGCTTCCCTCTCTATCACACTGATATTTTCTCACACTCTCAAAGGAAACAAACAAATAAATGATCCTGCTGTTAAATACATGTGTGTACGTGGTATAATAACCTCTCACATATAGATCTGGTCATATCTGAGATGAATTATTCACAATAAATGATGTGTACATTCATTTATGTATGGAAGAAATATGTATACATGCAAACACCCCTCCCACCTAAGGTTTCAATGTTTTTAATAATCAAGTTCCATTAAAATCATCTTATTTAACTTACAAAAAACTGCCATGTAGTCTTTAACCTAATCTGAATATTAATAACATGCTTAAAGACATCTAAAATAAAATGTAATTATTATATTAAGCAGGGCTTCTGCTAAGGCTAAATTCTTTGGGGTCCCAGGGACCCCTTCTTCAGATTTTTAAGGGGTCCCTGTTCTTCACCCAAATTTGAAGGGGACCCCATTGACGAAAATTGAAGGGGTCCTCCGAACTTTTAATGCATACTGTACGCAATTTTTTGCGTAAGCAGAAGCCCTGATTAAGCCTGACAAACTTCTTCCATAATCTTTAACATTGATTTGAATAACATCTAAATGCCTTTATTTGAATTACATTTAAATGCCTTTTTTAATCTAGATTATAATTTTTCTATTATATCATTTAATGAAAAAGGTATATTATTCTGAATTCTGTTGGAAGCTACATGATGACAACAGTAATGCAATATTTCTAAAACTGTAAAAAATTTAGTTAATATTGCTGACAATATTATTTCTTCATTTTAAGCAAATACAATCAACTCCCTCAGTCACCCAAATCAATCTCTTATATAGGTCCGTGCTCACATGAACACACAGATATGAGTTCCAGTGGAATTTTCTTCTGGAACGGTTTCTTATTTTAGTTTCTCGTTAAAGAACAGCATTGTGATGATTTTTCACACACTACATCTTATGTTTAAAACATCTTACCTCTTTCTATTCGTCTTTACTTCAGTCTTTGTGTCTCTAGACGTTTTCGTTGGTATGAGGTAATCGGGGTAACGGAGATAGGATGCTTCACAGTCCAGCTGTCTGAAGACGACCACACCTTGATTCATTGCATGACCTTACACATTTTAACCTACCAGAGTTTGCGTGCCAATGGGTTCACGGAGACCAGAGGTGTATAAAAGCTTTCCAAACAGCGCAATGTGGGACTGGGAGTGGGAAAAGGGGGTGACAAAAATGCGGGCCATTGTCTTTATCAGCTCGACACAAGACACGCCAAAATTATTACTCACATCTTCATAATCACCTTAAGAACCTTCAGTCTACCTATTTTTGAACGCTTCTTTTCAAGGGTTCTGCCTATGTCCCACTTAAGAGCGAAACACATTGTCGCTGATAGTGTATAATGCCTCTCAAGAACTCGCGGTGTACATTTACATGCGGAGATACTAACACCGGAAGTCAGCGTCTGCATGAAAGTTTCGTATAAGCGTGGTGTTCAGTTAACGTGTTCGCATGCTTGACGGATTACCAGTGAACGAATATGAGATAATAATCTCTCTTTCTCTCTCACTCTCACGCAAGCACACATACGCAAAAATTTCCTCTTTCGATGATATGTAAGTGGGTGAGTAACATCGTACAGTGTAAAAGCTCGAGGAAATAGGTGTCTTGAGGATAAGCAAGGTGAGATTTACACCGATGTGGATTATGTCTTCATGCTTGCTGGATGCTTCAACTCTTGACAACGTACTCCGTTGCGGTCATATTCGATTCATCAAGCTGTTTTCATATGATATTTCCCAACTGGTTCCGCTACCATTCATATTTTAATATTTATAACAGAGCCGAAAACTTTATGCAAATTGACGAACAAAAAATAGAAGTTACTTTTTAAAACTTTATTAGTCAGGACACGTAAATCATATATAAAAGTCGACAACACTTCATCAATATAACAGTCGGGGAAAGTATTAAGTGACATGATTCGTTACAAATAGGTAAATATTGGTAGCAGAAATCTGCACATACCGAGAATTGTAGGTCGATCTGTATCCTGTATTGTTCTTACCACTCCCGCGTCCCAGGCAGCGGCAAGCCCACCTACAGCACGTCCGTGCCCACAGTGTGTCAATGCAGAGGACTTTTGGTTAATGTTCTTCGTCGACTGATGACTGGTTTGGTTTTCACGAGGGCGCGAGTGACAAATAGTCCACACCTGGACGGGAAGTATGCTATATACAAGTATGCACTTAACCAGAAATGTAACAAGAGCTTCGTCATACAGAGGGTATGTGTACATATGCTCGCTAACGCAATAGTCATTGAGTTTCAACGACGAATAAACTGAGCCAAGAGTACTTGTAGCCGGTGTACATTAAACAAAGACAGGTATAAAAAAAGAGAGAGAGAGTGGAGAAAACCTTTATCGAAAGAACAAAGAAAACAAGATATTTAAGTGATGGCTCTGGTAATTCTCATTAGATTAAATATTTTGTTGTGAACACCTGATCAGTTGTCTTTACTGATTTACATATTATTTTGATCTATTATATAACAATGAAGACTTGGGGATAGATGGTTCGGATTTTGAAAATCCATGAAAAAATTGTATGAAAGAACAGAAGAAGGGAAAAAGACCACCCACACCCTTAAGCTTGCCAACCTTGTAAACTGGACATGCATAAGTTTTCGAGGAATGTAATCAATGAACCTTATTTAAGTAAGCACCACAAATGATAGTATTATTTTTCATGTTCTCTGTGCACTTTTAAAATGTGGTACATAGATTCTGCCACTAACTTAAATAATTTACCTTACCCTGCACACTCATGTATATGGTATTTGGTATATCGATTCATATTTCTAGTATTTCTGTGCCACAAACGTGTTATGTTTGCTGTATCTAATGTGATTATTTTGCACGTTGTGTACAATTTAATCTCTGACATTTGTTACCAACCTGTATAATTTGCTTTGCTTATGTTTTATATTGGACTGTGGTATATCTCTCTTAAATTTTTATGATACCGGCCATCATAATTTGCATTGCCTCATATGCATGTATTGTAGTAGTGTACATCTTTTACATTTGTGTCTCTAACATGTATAATTTGCTTTGTCCCTTATTAAACAGTGTGTACATATCTCTTGCATTTGTATAATTTGCTGTTCCTTGTATGAATATATTGCATGCTGTGTACATTCATATCTCTTATGGTCATAATTTTCAGTTCTTTGAAATATAATTTTCTCCCTAAATCGAGAAATTTCGTTTATGTGCGGATTATAGTCGTAATTATGTTGCCTGCAAAATGGAACAAGAGGAATAGATAGAAAATGGAACACAAGAAAAAAAAAAAAATTACTAGTTTACATGACACATTGATCTTATAACAGTTATGGCAGAAGTTATCATGTGCAGAAGTAGATAAGGAACATCTATAACTACTGTTTATATATTCCTGCTGGAGCCATGTAGAAAGGAATAAAAAAGATATTACTATTATTGAACCACCATTTAACCAGTAGCTGACAAAATTTTGTAATGCCAAAGCTTGAAAAGATACGCCTGAAAAAGGTCCACGTGGAAACATTCTACTCGCTATAGAAGCAGTTCGATGAAGTGAATGACCGTTAGCTCTGCTCATCACATTCTCTGTTACTGGAGTACAAGTTGTAATCCTTGAGACGTTCACTTTACTGTTTGCGAGTCTGTATTATGCATGCATGCGCACGATCTGAAACTATAGTAAAGGTATACCGAAATGGCATTTTCGAGGCTGAGTGTGCTCACTTTTCAGAGCAAGCGTTCACACGGCATCCTTGAAATGACGATGTTTTCAATTTGCTCTGCTTGGTAGATTAAAAAAAGTTTGGAATCAAGTTGTAAAGTTTAACATAAACATTTTAATAAATCAAAACCAAAACACTGTCAGTGACCTCACTGGAGACAAAATTAGGAGCAGACGTACGTATGATCAGGGTCGATCAACCATGTAGAGTTGTATATAATGCAAAACATTCCAGCCTCACCCACTCCCTTACACATACACGCATACGGACAAGCACACATTCTGTTTTCCGCATATGACAAGTTGGTGTAATTTGTATTCCGTGCTGTAGCTGTAGTTGATATTCTTGCTGAAGCAAACTTGCAATCTTTCCCCTATACCTACTCTTTGTACGATGTAGATATATTGTTCACATGTATCTGTGTTTTTTTTTTCTCTCTCTCTTTACCGCAATGAAGTAGATGCACTATTATTTAGCTGATAATATAGGGGTCTAGCTGTGCATCAGATGCAAACTTGACATTGACCTTGCAATGCAGTGCATAGACTCTATATATATATAACTGCGTGCTTTGACAAAGTGTCTACGTGCCGTTGTGAACTCATTATAGCTTCTGCTAAATCTGCGCTCATTCTTATGATTCTTGATGAGCAGACACGGACATTCACGTTTGTAGCTTCCTAGTCAGTGTATGCACGAACGTGTAAGTACTCATGTATACTTTTAGCATATTCCTATCTATGAGCTGGTTTAGTTATTTTCGGGTGTCCGAGCGAAATCTGTTCTGTCTTATCTCTGAAGTCATTTCCGCTCGTGCATTTGTCTGGCTCGCAAGTAAACCAGTTTTATGCGTATACGCGATTTATCTTCGAGCTTGTATAATTACTTTTTGTTGCAAATGTTCAGTTCATGGGACATTTAATAACCCTAGTACACTGTACATGAAACCAACAGATCAAGGGAAAGAACCTGACTTGAATTCCTTAATTTGGTAAGAGTTCTTTCCCCTCGCTACAAGTGGCATTGAAATTTCTGAATGGTTTGCGGCTTTATTATTGTTGTTGTTTTTGTGTGCAGATATCGGTAGTTATAGACGATATAGACATAACCTTTACATTAAAAAAAATTCCAAAACCAATCCGTTACTTAATTATTCTCTAGCAAAGTACGCGATTCACACCTGCAATCAACGAGCGCTGCTAACATGCAGTGTACTACGTACGTCACGTTGGTACACCATTCACAACATTGCCAGTCAGAGAGACAGATCGGGTTATTCGGACGTTGAAAGTCTGCATTTCTCGTGGTAAAGTAGCAGTTTTTCAGAACCACGAGAAATTTATACTGTCAGCGTCCGAATAATCCGAACTGTCGCTCATTCTGTCTGATTGGTGTTGACTGCACTGTTACACTGAATGCACTGTTATTGGCGCTCGTTGATCGAAGGTGCGAATCATAGCGGGTTATTAACGAATGGGTTTCGGAAGCTGAAATTTACTGGTTAGTTTTATATCGCCTATATTTACTTATATCTTAAACAAAAAAATAGCAAACCGTTAAGGTTGGTCTTTAATGTCAACGCATTTTTAGGGCGATTGTGTTGTTGTTAACTTCGGCGATTACTTTATGTCATAGTCACAATTTCTTCTTTTGGTCGCTATATTAATGAAACAACAGAATAAAAGAGATTTTATTTTTTACTGAAACATTTTAAGCTAAAACATTAGAAAAAACTTCACCTGTACGATGTAAAGAAACTACAATAAATAATCCTCCCCCCCTCTCTCTAACACACGCACAAAGAGCGAGCAAATATTACAGACTTATCCACCTGTTTCAGGTGAGAGATGGCGGCCTTGATGTCAGTTGCAGCTGTGGTGCTGGTAGCGGTGACAGCTTTGGTGGTCGTCATACTGCTTCCCGAGTCTCCAACTCCACTCACAACCTCCATTGATGCAGAATACGATTATATTATAGGTGAGGAACTAATGAATCAATCATAGGAACTAATGAATAGGTCATTATGTTGTATATGTCCACCCAAGTGATAAACTAATGAACAGATGAAACTTATAATAACTGTTATGTTGCCCACCCAAGTACGTTAAGGTGTGAGACACCAACATCATCTTCACGTTGTCCGTCATTAATCTCAGATTCATCGTTGACCCTTGATAGACAAGTTACACCTGTCTGTCTGTCTGCATGAGTTCTGTAAGATCTGTAAGATCGTGGACACCAGCAACCCCTTTCTCACAACAGTCAAGTGGCGTTTGCTGGTCTGTTTTGGCCACGTGATCTGGCACTCTATCCTAAGACCTTATTTACCTTGGATGAGGTCGACGCTGACAGGAATTGCTGACTTCCGCTCGACAGTCTTAAGTTTTGTTCAGCCACTATGTGTCTATCCAATTGCTCCCTCCGACAACCAGTACCAGCATAACCATTCCTCAACTGCTACCAGACAAGAGATAAATGAATGAAAAGCAAGTCTAGCACGAGAGTTGCCAGAGCTGTGTAATAACCTTACTGTCGCGTATACTATAATAGATGTATATTGTCACAGTGATGCACTCAAACCGGAGCAAGAGAATTAAGGGAGAAAATTCAGGTGGAATACCAACCGTGCCAAACAAGATTTTGTCTGCGTTGCAATGTACATTGTCATGCTTTACGATTACATTATTTATTTGTATAATTGCACACTAAATGAATACCACGTCTGAGATGCCGTTTGTTTTTCATGTGCTTTAGTGGGGGCGGGGTCAGCGGGCTGCGTGCTGGCCAGTCGGCTGTCCGAAGATGATGACGTGCGTGTCTTGCTGCTGGAGGCGGGGCCAGACGACCAGGGCGTGACAGATTTTTCTGTTCCTCTTTATGGCGCGCAGCATATGTGGACCAAAGACTTCAGCTGGGACTTTTACATTGAATCGCAGAACCACAGCCTAGAAGGCTATAAACAAAAGGTGACAGATGGATTAGAGAACACACACACAGTGTTGATATTCATGTACCCTTGTATTAGAGTACAGACTTATATAGTATTTATGATCTGATTTATTTAATTACAGATGAGTGATCTATAAATCTCATAAGTGATGTGACGGAGAAAAGGATAAAGAGAGAGAATTAGGTGTGAATGTATTAGCCTATGCAAAGTACGAAGTGGATAACTGTGTGCGCGCGCGTGCGTGTGTACATGCATGCGTATTCAATATTATATAGCATTTTGGATGTGTATGTTTTACATAAATATAATAACGTGTACGTATTCGATATTGTATGAGACTTACATTGTATATTACATGCATAATTGACAGAAAATCTCTGATAAGGTGAAAGAAACAATTATCTTGCATCTCTCATCCTTTTTCAACTCGAGCACATATAGAAAAATGCAGGCACACACATTGACGTTCACACGCGCGCACACACACACACACAAATCAAATATTTGTTTTCAGTATTGAGAAGAAATGTTTGTCATGTGCAAAACCAAACATTTGTCTACTTTCTTTTTCCACAAAGAAAATGGTATGGCCACGAGGAAAGGTTCTGGGGGGAAGTTCCAACCTCAATGGCATGATCTACATCCGGGGCAGTCGCCATGATTATGATAATGGGCCAAAGCCGGTGCGGAAGGCTGGAGTTACCAGGATGTATTGCCTTATTTCTTGAAGTCGGAAGACATACTCAGTCCTGATTTGTTGGATTCCAGTACGAGCTGAGCGTAACAGATTTATTTTCTCAAAAAGATAATGCTTGCAAGATTCTAAAAAAAGTGTGAGAGAGATAGAGGTAAATAAACGAGAGAAAAGTTAAGCAAATATATGTATCGGGATTTCTAAGATACATTCGTTAACAAATGCTTTCCATCTGGACTCAGCACTTTTTGAAATTTTTTTTCTCATCTCCTTCCAGTAAAGCGATGTTACTATAATAAATCATGATATAGATTGCGCTGTCTTCGCAGAGTACCATGGGAAAGGAGGCCCTCTAAAGGTGGATATTCCGGACACCACACAACTTGCACAAGAGGTCTTACTTGCTGGAAAGGAGCTGGGCTACCCCGAGGTGGATCCCAACGGCGAGACTATGCTAGGTGAGACGGTGTTCATTTAATATCGAGTCGGTTAAAAAATATTTTTTGGTCTCTATATTAGAAGGTCAGAAGGATGAGCAGACGGGGGGTGAGGAAGAGAAAAGCAATGCTTGTAGGACCGGAAGTTTATGCATTTAAATGGGCAACATATTTAAATATTTTTTCGTTTAGGATAAGATGTTTAGCTTATTTCCCAACCTCATTCTCTGATTGTCGTAATTTTTTGTTCAGATTTAACCTGTTTCTTTCAGGTTTCAGCAAGGTTTCACTGAGGTTTTCTTGGTGATTAGAGAAAAAAGCTAGCACCCGTTAGTTTACAGCGAAAGCAACATAGTTCGCAACCCTCTCATCACCCCGAAATCGTCTCTCTTTATTTTCACGTTGCTGTCTTCAGATCAAAGTTCACGCTGACCTACCCGTGGGTGATAACCTGCAGGATCACCTCTTTATGGACATCGGTATTAGCATCAACGAGTCCATCGGTGCGACCGAGGAGAAGGCAAGCAGTTTGTGGGAGCGTGCCAAGTACTGGCTCTTTGGGAAAGGTAACTTACTTTTTTTCCAAAAGAATCTACGGTAACTGTTAAGTTCTCAGCTTTATTTGTGTCAGGAGACCTTTCCCATCAAATTTCAAACTGATAGTTTTACTACATGGAATGCACTTCTGACTAAAGCAATTTGTTCTCTAGAAATACTGACCTCTTTCACCTTCCCCCAAAGAAACTATTGATTTTTTTTAGACATATTCTTTTTTTCTGTCCTTAGGAATCCTCAGCTCCACGTACACCATAGAGACCCTTGCTTTCTTTGCCACCAATGAAGAAAAAAGACAGCTGGGATGGCCAGATGTTCAGCTTCATGTGTTTACTTCCCTTTCCATTATTGCTCCCCACATTCTAACTGAGGAGGTGAGAAAAAGACATCCATCCAATCAATCAAGGCAGCTAGAGAAACAAACTTTGTTTTTTTTCTGGTAATTTCTGAATGATAATTTGTATGAGTGCCTGAAGAGTGAAAATGTGACAAACGCAATAAAGATCACGAAAGTGTGAACGAGAACAGCCTTCGACTGAATCTCCGTTAGGATTTAGCCACGCCTTACTCGACACCTTTGCTGTTGTTCGTAGAACCTACAACGACAGTCTGGAAGAAAAAATAAAGTCGGACTGTCATGCTTATCCACGCTGCTGAACTCTCTCAGCGTGGGGTCACTGCGCCTGCGCAGTGGGAATCCTCTGGATGACCCCGTCATTGACCCGCACTATTTAGAGAGGTCAGAGGACGTGGAGGTCATTCTGTACGGTAAGTGAGGCACTGACCACTCGTCCTTCCGTTCTTCCTTTATAGCTTCCTCCTCTCCAAGCTATTTAAAGACTACTTACTAAAGCTGTAGAAAGAGGAAATTGTAAGACCTCTAACATATTTTACCATGTGTTCAGTTTAACAATAAAAAATATTTTTTGACATCATTTTTATGCTTTAAAGGTCAAGTAAAACATTTTATCAGAATTGAAGGAGCTATTATGTGTGTGTGTGTGTTTATATATAAATAATACGTTTAAAATTATTTCAACGTCAGGTATAAAAGTCTGTAAGGAGCTGATGAACACTTCTGCTTTACGGAAATTTGGAGCGGAACTGGCAGACAAACCAGTGAGCGCATGCGCGAAGACGTACGAGCTGGACTCTGACGATTACTGGCGCTGCGCCATTCGCTACTCCGTGCACACGTGCTACCACCCTACTGGCACGTGCAAAATGGGTGACGTCACTGACAACACCACGGTGGTCGACAGTCAGCTGAGGTAAAGGTTTGAGCTTCATTAGGTCCCAGCTCGCAAGACACTAGATTCTCCGGTTAGTCTGTGAAAAAAATTCTCTAACGCAAAGCTAATTAATTGCAGGACGCACTTTAATAAATCATGGCTCCTTTGCACAACCATAACCTTTTCCATCCTGGATACGACCTGTATGGTGTCGGAATGCTGCTGTGTTTATAATTATAAGCTTATCAATTGTGTACTAATTCCACTATTTTTATTTCGTCTTGAAACTCAGATAGATATTAAGTAATGTAGTGTTTTACCTAGACAAGTTAGTCTCAGAGACCTTGATCCACTACACTGCACTCATTTATGTCATGTGAGCGGTGCCACAGAAAACAATGTTTTATATAGTTTCTTACAGTGCAGTAGCAACTCTTATCAGATGTTTTTTTTTATCTGTATATGATAGATATTCCGCATATTATTCACAATGCAAAATTGAACGCGGCAACTATCAGGTATACCTCTAAGGTATTCACATTTTTCGGGATTTATCGCATGCTTCATGTACTCACTGTGCAGACAAAGTATTAACCGACATATTAAATAAAAGACACTCCTCCTGTAGTGACGTCATTACCAATCACATCGCGACTTTAAGTAGAAACGAAAAGAGAAAACGAAGAGTTAGTTCGTCTGACTTTGGACTATCTAGCAGCCACACGTTGGTTGACTATTATTAGAAAGTCATACCAAAAAAAAAAAAAAAATTAAAATAAAAAAAGATGAACTTGGAGTTTGTGTAACTCCGATTATGCAGTTCCGCGAAAGACTTGAGAATGGACGAGTAACAACTTGAGGGGACTGCTCTTTATCTTTTTTTTGTCTCGACTTGCTCGACAAAAACCTATAAAGACTTGTTCAAGCTCGACTCTCGTGGTACGTAATGACTGTATCTTAGGCATCATAAAGACATTGTCTAATCACGAAATCCAACAGTTATTTGCTACAGTTATCTTCTCGCAGTATGACACCTTGACCTGTCCTGTTGTGTTTAGGGTCAAAGGCATCCGCGGCCTGCGTGTGGCGGACGCCTCCATCATGCCCACCATAGTCTCCGGCAACACCAACGCCCCCGTCATCATGATCGCGGAAAAAGCCGCCGACCTCATCCGAGGCCGCTCCGCCGTGTGACGCCAGCAGCAGATCACGTGATGAATAATGTCTGGAAGAGGTGTTGAATACTTATATCGACATGACCTTGAACTGCTTGAAGCTTTTTCGTTGACTGATCCTTCCTTTCCTTCATATTCCTCTTACTAACATTAAATTCATTCATTTGTGATCGATTGCATTCACCTACCACCAACCAATCCTCCGTTATCCAAGAAGCCTCCTCCTATTTATCATCCGTCATCCATGACCCACCCTTACACCACATCCATTATCACACATCTATTTTTCATTCTTCCTTCAGCTGTCATCTATTTGTTCATCATCCATCATCCACCCATCCAAAAAATCGTCCACCTATCCGTCATTTATCCAGAAAACTTTCCTCGACAGAAAGCTGATGTTTAAAAATTGTAACGGCACATTTTACTGACTTTTAAACGACAGCCGTCTTGATTTTTACACCATTAGGTATTGTACAGCATGGTTAAATGCATGCAGGTTAAAATTATTAGTAAATTTGTTGTTTGTATTTCGTCTTCCGTAAGTATTTAATCCCGGTGGCGAGGATGTGGCTAAGGGTGTGGAGAGAGAGAGGGAGAGAGTTGTGTGTACATGTGTGTGTGTGCTTGCATATTTGACTGTAAAGTGGATGGAGTTGTTCTACAGTTGCTATTAACCATCCACAGCGAGCTGCTCGTTTTTAAAGCATTTTTACATATTGCTTGAAGCAGATAAACAGTGTTTTAATATTGTCTCTTATCGCATATGAAGCGCTTGAGTCACATCAGACACTGACACGTGATGATGTTCGTTTTTGCGAGTCTTTTCAGAGCTTAGTATACTTCGGAAGCATCATCTTTTGAACCAGCAGACGCTAGTCCGCACAGAGATTTTGTAGTTTGTTCCTAACCTGTTGTCTGGAAATCTAGAAAAAGAAAAATGCATGATTTTCTGAAAGAAATGAAAAAGAAATTGTTCATTCTGTCTACCAGGTTGAGACAAATGTGACATGATAAACCGTGTGATGCTTATTGCTTACAAGGTTAAACAATTTAATGCTTACATTGATTACAATGTTAATTTACTATTTTCTCCCAAAACCTCTGGCATGAAAATAAAAAAATCCAAAATACAGGAAAGCGATTGCTGGAATGAACAGTGGATACTATGAACAGTCACTAAATGTGTGGGCAAACGAAAAATATAAATAATCACTGTTTAATTAAATAAAAAATGTTTATGTGTGAAAGTTGCCGAAGTATTTTGTTTTTGCCTCGTATCTAAGTCTAACGAGGCAGTGACAACTTCTTGTCCTTCTGTAACTCGGAGATGGCGGAAACAAAGAAATAAACCGATGACAGTCGCTGAAAGAACATCCACTGACTGGAATGGAACCAGCCGCTATGGTAGCCAGACGGCGACGGCGCCACGTAGCTAGTGTAACACGTGATTGCCAACGACGGATTGAGTAACGAGAGGATTACATGTTGGTATCTGGGTCTAGACCAGTAACAACCAGTATTGTGAGAATGTGCAAAACGGTATATATGAGCGAGAAACAGTGCGCGTGTGGGATAGAAATTTGCAGGTTCCTTCCTCACGCGAGGCTGCTGACATTTGTTTACAGAAACGTTCCGAAAAAAACAACAACCTGGTTTTAAAAAAGACTATGTCACGAAAACGTGTAAAATAATTTTTAGATAGTTAACCGTTTGAAGCAGAACAACATGTAACAACGTTTCTTAAAAGATAAGTTGACAAGTTACTGTTCAGATTAACACGGACAGTAAAAGTACAGTAAGTAGGACTGTAACGATGACATGCTGCTACATGTGACACGGGCAAAGTGAGTGAGGCGGAACAATTGTGACAGTTGTAAGAACAGCCCAGACGTGAGTATCTAGTGAGAGATATCAAACACCACTTGCGTGGATCTGCAGACCCTTCCCTCCCCCCCCCCCAAAACACACTCTTTGTTCACACCCAACGCATGCGCAGTCTGCACCCAAACATTCACCCTCTGACCTTGCTGACCTAGCGTCGTCAGTGCAGGTGCTTATACCTGGGAGAGCGAAATAAAAGAATTGGTTAATGTCAGTGTGAGAGGGATAAATAATCGTGAGACTCCTGTCACAAGAAGGGAGGGAGCGGGTACCCAGTCTTACAAGCTGCTAGTGCAGAAGCGGTGCAGGGTGCATTGTGGCAGGGTGCATCGTAGGGACGGAATTTATTTTGCACGGGCCATCAAGGAGAGCCCCCAGTGAGAAACTGGTAAGATTTTTCTTTAACTGTCGCAGAATGTTACTGATGTCTGCATGGTGCTGGTTAGAATCATGGTAACGGTGGTAGGTGAGAGGGCAAGATAATAGTCTTTGTAAGTATAAGGGATAAATCAGTGATAAGAATGTAATGCATACATCAAAGAAGGGTTAGATATTCCCAGGAAACGAGAGCGAACACAAAAAAGCCGAACATGTGTAGGAGACGATGTGTTAATGTTAAATGTCAAGATGGTCGACTCGGTGACAAGCCAGCGACAACATTAGTAATTGAAGGAGGGTTGTGTACCGACTTTTAGAAAAGTATTGTTTAGATAACGGATTGAGGTGCCCAGAGCGAACCAAGCGTGACTGTGGTCTTCCTGTTATAAGCGATGGATTGTTGTGGCTTCAGGGAGAAGCGTCTTGTTTCTGGTTATAAGGTCTATGGACAAAGCTTTACAACTTTAGAAACAAGACCCTCTTCCTTGAGCTCTCCATATTCCCCAATGCAACTACTTACCCTCGCTTCATAAGTAACAAAAAGTTTATGAAATGCTAGAATCCTGGCTATAAACGGTATGTCACGGAATGTAATATACTTAATACTGTCTGAATGGAATGTCCATAAAACATGGCGACTGAGGTTTATTTTAGCGGGAAGTTTACTTTTGTTGATGTTATCTCATGAACCTGATCACGTATCTACAAAATTTACCTATATCCCCTCGCATGAAAACCTCGACAAAGGCAACATATTGCAACACATAATAATAAATATCTTTGAAGTATTAACACTTTTTTAAATGGATAGGAATATTCTTCAGGCATTTCAGGCTGAGTTGAGGTTCCTGGTTCGACACCACATGTGCAAACGTGTTTTCGTTAGAAATGATGTCTGTCGTCGGAATATGGCGACGAAGGCAACAGAATAAGTGTTAAGCTGCTATTGTTCTTTTTTGTTTGTTTGTTTGATTGTTTATTTACTCCGTGCACGAGTGATGGTCGGGTGAGGAAAACTAGCAACGACCTTCTGACACCGAGTCGCAACTTGAGACTATAGGTGGCTGAAATATGAGGACATCTCGGCCTTGAACTGCAAGTGAACTGCAGGTTAACTGCAGGTTAACTACCACCAGTCCTATGATAATGGCTTCTGTGGAAAACAGTAAGACTGGGGAAACTTATGCAACGAAACGTTTGAGGCCAACATCTGTACGCCACTATTTAGGAGAGGTCGTATTGACAATCAAAACAGACAATTCATTAGTGTAACCAGTCTCACCTGCCCTTTAAGTGGTTACCCATGGATAGGCCAATAGTGCAAGAAACACAGAGCCAAAGAGATAGATCGGCTTTATTTTACCTCCATAAAGTAAATGGTATGATGGTGCCACATTTCTTGGTCAGTCAAAAGCCTTATTCCTCTTCGTAAGACCACAAGTGAATCGTAAAATAAAATTATGAAAGAAAGACTGAATTACAGGAAAAGCTCACTGACTCCTCTCTGTCTCTCATTGAAGGAAAATCCCAATGCATCCGAAATTGTCAACTCCGACTATTCATTATCTTAATCATCAAACTCTTTAGAAAACTGCCAACCCCTTCCCCTATCCTATATTTTTGCTTGAGAATGTTGACTAAAGTCTAATTTATTTACTATTTACTGGGAAATTTATTGAAAGTCTGTACGGAGTAATTAAATTATTTAAAATTGAATCATCTCAGATAAATTATTTCATTCTTAGACTGTTTCACATAAGCTTTGGACTGTAATAGTAGTTGTATGCTAATAGTCTGTAAACAAGAAAAAATGAAATCAGAACCAAGTCCCCTGAAATAGAATAAAATTTATGTATTCTTCTGCCGATGTCAGTAAAATTATTTTGTCCTCAAATATTGATTTGAATAGAAATAATGAAAGGTGTTTTTAAGCATCATGATGGTAACCTTCGAGTGGGCTTTGGTTTCTGTGCACAAGTACAGTTTAAGGTAGTATCACCTTCGTGTCCAAGAATGAAAACAGAAGAAAAGTTATCACGATTGTAGCGGTTTCACCGAAGTGTTTCAGTAACAGCGACTAGGTGTACTTTTACGTGTCACGTGACACTCCGTTGGGTGGGCGTTGTGCCTGAGTAACAAGAGGTCATAGCGCAGGACAGGTTACTTGACGGTATCTCGAACAGTGTCAACAAGTTGTGAGAATGTTTGTGTGCAAAATGATAGGCCCCAGAATTAGTGAGCGTGTGTGCGCATGTCACTAAGCGTTCGAGAGCAGAATGTGCATGTCACGTGAAGTTGCTGACATCTGTTTACAGCAACGTTGCGAAAAATAAAGCTGCATACAAGTTTTAAAACTAAGGTAAACATATTACTAAAATGAGTAAACCAAGAAAACAAACTACCGTATCTCCAATGCAGAAAAAAGCAATAATTTATCCTAAAGGATAAGAAGACATAGGTGAGGTTAAAGACAGTAAAAGTACAGTAAGAAGGACGAAGGATAGGAAGACATAGGTGAGGGTTAAGGACAGTAAAAGTACAGTAAGAAGGACGAAGGATAGGAAGACATAGGTGAGGGTTAAGGACAGTAAAAGTACAGTAAGAAGGACGAAGGATAGGAAGACATAGGTGAGGGTTAAGGACAGTAAAAGTACAGTAAGAAGGACGACCGCTGTAATAGTGAGATGTTGCCTTATGTGACACTCACACAAAAGTGAGGCGAAACAATTTTAGCTTTGTTCATGTTCTACAGACCTGGGAGAGGAAAATGAAAGACTTTTTAAAAACCATTGTGAGGAATATACACACAGCAAATATAAAAATAAGGAATTGATAATCTTTCAAATGTTGTGCATATATCATTGTGACAGTCTTGCTGGAAATAAATCTATAAATCAAAAATATTTTATAACTACCGGCACCCTGCTGGAGCCACACATATTCAAAGCCACTAACACAAGGAAGTTTTTTTTTTATTTTTTATTTTTTTACAAATAAATCCGAAATACTCTTACCATTTTCTTGTAGATGTAACATGTTTACATGTAAATTTTTCTGGGAAGTTTTCTTTGTACAGGAGGCAGCCAGTGTTCTGCCAATATGTAATGACAACTACGTGAATGACTGGCTGTACAAAAGGGGAATCTTTTTTTCTCCAATGGCTCGTTTGCTATTTGTAACAACATTCGCGGAACATACAAAATAATCTACTTGAAAATTAGCTTATTTTATTCGGTCAAACTGTAATTTCGCCGAACTTTTGAAACTTGTACAATAGCAGCCTGCCTTCCTGAGTCACCCAAATCCGCCTTTTGTCATAAGATGAGAGAGAAATATGCTCATTGCCTTTTCCAAGTTTATCCAAAACAGTCTGGTTAGTTCATTGCGCTATAAAAGTGTTCAATTGTCTTCCTTTATCTGCTGTCATGACCTGCCGCGTCCTGCAGTTCATCTCACAGGTGTTTCATGCACTTTGATTCTTAGTGCTTTTGCTTTTTTAAAATTAATCTTTTTATCTTCTTATGATTATTCTGGGCTACAGCTGATGAAGAAGTCATGTGCATATGCGTATGTCTTGTCATATACTCGTTTGCATACTATCTTGTAATGGGTCTTCCCTTGTCCATCAAAACTTATGTTGTTACTGTTGTTATTTTTATTAGTATTTATTAATTATAATTACTTGTTACTGAATATGCCGTTTTCTCGGCGACCTGGACGTTCCAAACCCTGACTTATAACATATAGGAATCTACAATTAAAAATCCCTCCTTCTCTCTCTCACACACACGAGCTCGCAACAGCGATCAAACCTTACAGACTAATCCACCTGTTTCAGACGAGAGATGGCGGCCTTGATGTCAGTTGCTGCTGTGGTGCTGGTAGCTGTGATAGCTTTGGTGGTCGTCATACTGCTTGCCGAGTCTCCAACTCCACTCACAACCTCCATTGATGCAGAATACGATTATATCATAGGTGAGGAACTAATGAATAGATCATAGTAATTAATGAATAGGTCATTATGTTGTATATCAGTCCGCCCAGGTGATAAACTAATGAACAGATGAAACTTATAATAATTGTTATGTTGTCAACCCAAGTACGTTAGGGTGTGAGACACCAGCATCATCTTCACGTTGTCCGTCATTAGTCTCAGATTCATCGTTGACCCTTGATAGACAAGTTACAGCTGTTTGTCAGTCTGCCTATTGTGATACATAAGTTACAGCTGTCTGTCAGTCTGACTGTTGTGATAGATAAGTTATAGTCAGCTGTAAGTCTACTTATTGTTATAGGTTACAGCTGTCTGTCAAGCCGCCTATGAGTTCCGCCACATTCTCTCTACACACGCTGTCGCCACTCTTGTCTGTGAGTTTGTTCTATCTCGGCTTGATGGTTGCTAGCTGCCCCTCAAACCTTCTTCATTCACTCCAGAAAGTACAAAACTCCGCCGCACGTCTGGCGCTTAGAGCAAAATAAGACCATGTCAGTCATCTGTTTCGTTTTCTACACTGGTTCCTGCACTGACTATTTCCCTTAACTTCTTTTCCTACATCCCTGCCAGTATATCCCGCTTTTCATCTGATGACGCCCTATCATCAAAACAACGACATATGGTCACTAGATTGTATAGGTACTACTCAGCAAAACAGTGGAACTCTCCTCCATTCCATTTCCTTCAACCTATCATAGAATCCTTTAAATCGGCACTTTAAAACATTTGTTCCACGAGGGTTACTCCTAACCCCAGTCACCATATTAGTCTTCCTGCTCGTCTTCCTCTGCAGATTTATGACACTCTCCATCCTTATTGTTTGTTCCCTGGTTGTCCCTTTGTCTCACTTGTCAGCATAGCTGTCCTTCCGTCCTTTGTATTCTATCCATTACTTCTACTTGTCGCAAGCCTAGTACAGACTTTTCTTAAAGTTCGCATCTTGCTGATGTAGAATGTGGACTCTGTCGAGAATACAGACATTTGACAACAACTGTATGAGCAGGTCGCTCTGAACATTTGAAGTGAGACACAAAGCAATCAATTTGTCCTGAACACGGTCACCACCCTCTAGGGACACCTGCAACTCCCTTTAAGGTGCAGTTTGGTCTGGTTTGGCCACGTGACCCGGCAGGACACTCTAAGACCGTCTTTCAATGTACATTGGATGGGGTAGACGCTAAGATGAAGGAAGAAGTGGACTGGTCGTTCCAAGCAGGAATTGTCGACCGCCGCTCGACTTGTCAGCCACAGTGTGTAACAACTTGCTCCCTCCGACAACAAATATAACTATTCATCAACTACTACCAGACAATAGACGAATGAATGAATTAAAGCAAATCACGAGTACTGCCTTTCAATGATTGTTATAACCGAGTATGCACAGTGATACATTCAAACCGGAGCAAGAGAATGACGGGCGAAAAATCAGCTGGAAAACCAACCGTGCCAAACAAGATTTTGTCTGCGTTGCAATGTACCTT
Source organism: Pomacea canaliculata (assembly GCF_003073045.1). Taxonomy (NCBI): domain Eukaryota; kingdom Metazoa; phylum Mollusca; class Gastropoda; order Architaenioglossa; family Ampullariidae; genus Pomacea; species Pomacea canaliculata. Next base: position 12,065,456 of record NC_037593.1, read on the forward strand.
GCTGTGTTTTATACTTACATTATTTATTTCTACAATTGCACACATAATGAATACAAGGTCTGAGATGCCGTTTGTTTTTCATGTGCTTTAGTGGGGGCGGGGTCAGCGGGCTGCGTGCTGGCCAGTCGGCTGTCCGAAGATGATGACGTGCGTGTCTTGCTGCTGGAGGCGGGGCCAGATGACCAGGGCGTGACAGATTTTTCCGTTCCTCTTTATGGCGCGTGGCATGTGCGGAGGAAAGACTTCAGCTGGAACAGTTTCACTGAATCTCAGAGCCACAGCCTAGACGGCTATAAACAAAAGGTGACAGTGGAAAGCTAACACTGACACATAGATTGGAGGACACACACACACACAGAGTATACATGTATCCCTAAGTTAGAACACATACTCATGTAGTATTTATGATTTGGTTTATTTGATTACAGAACAAGTAACCTATAAATCTTTAAATAATCAGTAAATAGCCTATAAAATAGAGGAAAGAAAAATATAAAGTGAGAGAGAATAAAGTATGAATGTATTAACTGATACAAAGTACTCATTGGACAGGTCTATGTGAGTGTTCGCGCGTGCACGCATGTGTGCGTACATGTTTGATATTATAAAGAATTTTGCATGTGTGTGTACAGATACCTATGTATGTGGAGGTATTCGATTTTGTATGAGGTTTACATTGTATACTATATGCACAATTGACTTGCGAACATGTCATAAAATATTTTGCATTTTCTATCTTTGTCTCACAGGCATTGACGTTTATACGCACACACACACACACAAATCAAATATTTGTTTTCAGTATTTAAAAGAACAGTTTATCGTGTACAGAATAAACACTGTTTTTTCCTTCTCGAAAGAAAATGATATTTACACGAGGGAAGGTTCTGGGCGGAAGTTCCAACCTTAATGCGATGATCTACATCCGGGGCAGTCGCCATGATTATGATAACTGGGCCAAGTCCGGCGCAGAAGGCTGGAGTTACCAGGATGTATTGCCCTACTTCTTGAAGTCGGAAGACATACTCAGTCCAGATTTGTTGGATTCTAGTACGTGCTGAACGTAACAGATTTATGTTCTCAAAGCCTACAGGAAAAAAAAAAAAGAAAAAAAGGAAAAGCAATAGAATCGAATAAATGATAGAGCAGTCTGACAAAATCGTGAAACTGGATTTCTGAATAATCAATGTCTTCCATTTCATTCTCAGCACTTCCACATCTTGAAACTTTTTTCTTATCTACCATACGTTCAGTATTCTTTCTCTCCCCATTACAGTTTAGCCACAGCAGATAACTGTTTCTGTAATAAATCATAATATAGATTGCGCTGTCTTCGCAGAGTACCATGGGAAAGGAGGCCCTCTAAAGGTAGAGATTCCGGACACCACACAACTGGCACAAGAGATCTTACGTGCTGGAAAGGAGCTGGGCTACCCCGAGGTGGATCCCAACGGCGAGACTATGCTAGGTGAGACGATGTTCATTTAATATCGAGTCGGTTAAGAAATATTTTTTTAGTCTCTATATTAGAAGGTCAGAAGGATGAGCAGACGGGCGGTGAGGAAGAAAGAAACAATGCTTGTTAGACCCGAAATCTATGCATTTAAATGAGCAAAATATTTAAATATCTTTTCGTTTAGGTTAAGATGCTTACCTCATTTCCAAACCCCATTGTCTGATTGTCGTAATTTTTTGTTCAGAGTTAACCTGTTTCTTTCAGGTTTCAGCAGGGTGCAGGCGACCCAGAAGAACGGAGTCCGCTACAGCACGTCACGCGCCTTTTTACACCCTGTCCTTGACCGCTCTAATCTGCATGTTGGGGTCAATGCTCACGTCACTCGAGTGTTGATCGAAGACGGAGTGGCGAGAGGAGTGGAGTTTAGTCTGGATGGGACCCTGCGCACAGTTCGTGCCAAGAAGGAAGTGATTGTGTCTGCTGGTGCCATCGGGTCTCCACAGATCCTCATGTTGTCCGGAGTTGGTCCCAGAGACCATCTAGAGTCTCATGGAGTAGGTGCTTCTACCGTCTTTTGTCGTTTTTAATAAGTTCTGTTTGTAGACATATATGTCAAGAACGGAAGAGGCTCTTCACCAAGGTTTCGATAAATGAGTATCTTTCTTGGTGATTAGAGAAAAAAGCTAACACCTGCTAGTTCTTTTACATAACTGCTTTTGTTTAGTGCAAAAGCAACATAGTTCGCAACCCTCTTATCATCCCGAACTCGTCTCTCTTTATTTTCACGTCGCTGTCTTCAGATCAAAGTTCATGTTGACCTACCCGTTGGTGATAACCTGCAGGATCACCTCCTTATGAACATCGGTATTAGCATCAACGACTCCATCGGTATCACCTGGGAGAAGGCAAGCAGTTTGTGGGAGCGTGCTAAGTACTGGCTCTTCGGGAAAGGTAACTCACTTTTTTCCAAAAGAGTCTGTGGTAACTCTTCAGTTCTCAGCCATAATTTAGCTTTCTTGAAAGAGCTTGTGTGTGTGTGTGTGTGCGAGTGGGCTAGTCAGGAGACCTTTCCCATAAAGTTTCAAACTTTTTCTTACATGAAAAGTACTTCTGACCTCTTTCCCACTCAACCTAAGACAAACAAATAAACAACAAACAAACAAAAAGAAAAACTAGTGACTTTTTTCTAAGACCTTTACTTGTTTTGTATCTTCAGGAATCCTCAGCTCCACATACGGTACAGAGACCCTTGCTTTCATGGCCAGTAATGAAGAAAAACGAAAACTAAGATGGCCAGATGTTGAGCTTAATCTGTTTTCTTCCCTATTCTTTAGAGATTCCGACATTCTGACGGCAGAGGTGAGAAAAAAGACATTGATCCAATCAACCAAACAGCCAGCCAGTCAGACGGCTAACCAACTAACCACCTACTCACCCTGTAACTCCATTCTTTGGGCGTCGTTTTCTCTGTTGATTAGTTATTACTTGTCTTTAATTGCTGATATTTCCCCCCTTCTTGTAGTTCCTCAGATATTTCTTATAATATATAACACAACATAATATGATACTATAATATAATATTTTAGTATTTAGTAATTACTTTCTTTGCTGAGAAAGATATTCTGAGGAATTGTTTACTGTTATTTCTGGTAATTTCTGGTTGATAAATAGTTTATATAAGTGCCTGAAAAGTGAAAATGTGACAGCCTGATCGACAATAAAGATCACGAGAGTGTGTAGCAGAACATCCTTCGACTGAATCTCCGTTAGGTTTTAGCCACGCATTTCACGACACCTTTGCTGTTGTTCGCAGAACATAGAACGAGTGTCTGGAAGAAAAAATAAAGTCGGGCTGTCATGCTTATCCACGCTGCTGCACTCTCTCAGCGTGGGGTCAGTGCGCCTGCGCAGTGGGAATCCTGTGGACGACCCCGTCATTGACCCGCACTATTTAGAGAGGCCAGAGGACGTGGAGGTCATTCTGTACGGTAAGCGAGGCACTGACCACTCGTCCTTCCGTTCTTCCTCCCCAAGCCATTTAAAGACTAGTTACTAAAGCTGAAGAAAGAGATTGTAAGACCTCTAACACATTTTTTCATGTGTTCAGTTTTTCTATTTAGAAGGACAAATATTTTTATTTCACGGTCTTGGGCTCATTTATTGTTCTGTTTCCTTTGCTTATAAAAGGTTCATTAGTAGATATTTTAGTATTGTCGGTGTTTAATATTTAGTATTAGTAATATTTATTAATATTGTAGATAACTACTACAGATTGAAAAATACGGATTAGAAGTACATTATCCATTTTATGTTTTCAGGGTCAAGGAAAACACTTTATCAGAATTGATGGAATTATTAAGTATATTTGTAAAAAACGTTTTATAATTATTTCAATGTCAGGTATAAAAGTCTGTAAGGAGCTGGTGAACACTTCTGCTTTACGGAAATTTGGAGCGGAACTGGCAGACAAACCGGTGAGAGCATGCGCGGACAAGCACGCGCCGGACTCTGACGATTACTGGCGCTGCGCCATTCGCTACTCCGTGTCCACGTCCTTTCACATCACCGGCACGTGCAAAATGGGTGACGTCACTGACAACACCACGGTGGTCGACAGTCAGCTGAGGTGAGTCGCTGTAGGGACTCGACAATAAAACGTTGGAAACGTCGTTAACATTTGATTAAATCTTGAGAAACCCTTAAAATATTACGGCTACGTGGCAGTTAGTAGCAAGAAAAAAAAAGAGAAATATTTTCCTTACTTTTACCGTTTTCAGTTAACCGTGGTAACACTGGTTATAATGAAAATGATAATTAATAATAAAGTTATTTTTTATCATCCTCTTTTTTGGTAAATAAGAGATAGCCTGTAGAGTTAGTTACCTTTTGTATTTATGTAAAATTTAAAAGAGATTTGTCGTTTAAGTGAGCTGTGAAAGTAGAAACGGATGCAGTGCTTCTCGAACAAATCCTTTGCAGGTAACCGCCACACTGTGGAACTCTTGACCCTAAATGATCTCAGATAACATTGATAGTTTACAACAGTCTCGACCGTTATTCCGGTTGCTTTAAGACTTAGGTTACTTTGCAAACACCATTAACTGTGTACAAGGCCTCGTACGTTTTAAAGATAATTTGATATTACACTATACCAAAGCTTTAATTTTTATTTCTCTATTTTGAATATGAATGATAGAAAGCAAGGTTCCAAATGCTTCCTAAGTTATTCCCTTCACTGGTTAAATCCCCAACATGCGCAGACAAAGCATCTGGATTGAATTTCCGCCATGAGTTGATGTGCTCTGTCTGTGCGGATTGTGTGCACCTCAGAAGAGCCAGGTGCAATGTTTTGAGGAGGAAAAGCAGTAGCCCATGCTATTTAAGACAGTAGAGAAGTAAATATGTTTGTCCTCGCTTGGCTCGTAACACTGGATATGGCACAAGAGGAAATAGAGAATGATTGACTGTTCAAAGGAATTTAAAAAAGAAATGTCCGTCAATGTACTGGCAGTTTGACATTCTGACCTGTCCTCTTGTGTTCAGGGTCAAGGGTATCCGTAGCCTGCGGGTGGTGGATGCCTCCATCATGCCCACCATCGTCTCCGGCAACACCAACGCCGCTGTCATCATGATTGCAGAAAAGGCTGCAGACATCATCAGGGGGCGCTCTACTGTGTGACGTCAGCAGATCTTGTGATGAAAACACCTGAGGATAAAGGGCCTCGAACCTTATAGTTTTTTTGTTTTTTTTGTCTTAAAAGTTTTGAGGAATTCAGCCATCCAGCTATTCATTCGTAGGAAGGTTTAAGGGAACAGTTCACTAATCAAACCATACATTTTAAAGAGTAATGCAGTACACCTTGTGGTCTTTCTTCCACTTGAGATGGAGGACAAGGAGGAGGACAGTTTCACTGCGATGGTTACTTACACAGCCTCATTGTTTTTGGAACAAAAATGCCTGAATGTCATGAACTTTGATTTTTCTAAAAATTAAATAATATCCCAACATGATTACAGCTTATCCGCAACAGACAGAATAAAAAGATTTAAATGATAAATTTAGTGCAATTTTTCTATCAAAATTATTTTAGAGATTCAATGGTGAGGCAAACAGCGGAGTGTTCTTTCAGTAAATGAAACCAACGCAGTGTAAAATATTGTTCTTTCTGATTAAGTATGAATTTTCCTTGTTATCGTCTAAAACGAGGCCAGATTATATTTTGTCTTATCTGTCAACACCAAGAAAAGCAAACTAAATATTTACGACGTGAATGTAGATTTTATTTTAAATAAACTCTTTTACAAACATCAAATGCTCATTCATCTATGTTCTCACACTTCGACCGCACAAGCAAATAGTAAGAAGATCATATCACCTTACAAACTTCTTTTGAAATCGGGTTCATAGGAGAAAGAGTGAAGAAGATATACCGAGTGTATGCTATGTTTTACTAATTAATATATAAATATTATGATAAGTTGTAACATCCAAGTATACAATGCATCTTATCTTAAAAGATGCATAAATATTATGATTAAACAGTGGAGATCACAGTCATAACCGCTGGAATTCTTCCTGTAGTGTTTATATTCACTACTGTAAAAGTGATGTACATCAGAATATGTATTAGAGTAAGTTTGCATTTTTAAACAAATAGCTCTCAAAATCGTCGAAATGGTCGAAAGAATTGTTCATATTAGGGAAAGAATAAACAAAACAAAAAAACAAAAAACATAAACATTAACATTGTCGATCAAGTCAAACAAATGGTCGCTTGCAAGCACTAGACTATATGGTTTCCATTGTCAATCAATAGGTTTTAATGAAAGGCTTGATAGAAAATTGATCATATTAGAGAACGAAAAACATTCCAAAGCAAAACGAAAATGATCGCCACTCCAAGTTTCGAACACACCAACTTTCAAACATCAGGCTTCGTTCATAGCCACTAGGCGAAGGTGAAGCTCACGAAGCTTTGTAATCTAACGTACTTGTAGAAACATCGTGTCGCTTGTGTTGTTGGGCCCTCATTTATTTTACCTTGACCTGTAATCAGTTTAAGGCCTTGAGCTATTCTGCCTGTCGCAATTCACTTTATGCCACCCTTCACAGTATTTAAAAGTTGTACAATTAGCCCCAGAACAAGTTTCATAGCTTTCAAAGAGTGAAGCGGAGGTTGGCTTAGAAGGGAAGTGTGCAAGGTCGCTGACGTCACGCTTCCGAAGGCTTCCGAAGTTCCGCAGGCTTCCGAAGTTGCTTCATCGTTCAGGAAAAAAAGATCAGCGGGCCGGATGGCACCGCGTCGCGGGCCAGATATGGCCCGCGGGCCGTAGGTTGGGCATCCCTGATGTAGGATATACTGATAGCGATAGAGGCAGAGACAATGAATAAACGTTTTTTATATGTCGCGCATGCGTTGGACCACGAACTTATAACCCCTGGACAGGTGGCAGACGATTAACTGCTAGAACGAGGCTCCAGACCTCAAAACTTGCGTTTTTTTCACATTTCAGATTAACTACTAAAAAGAGGCAGGAAACGACATAGCTTCCGGTTTATTAACATTCTTTGTTACGGCTCGCCGAGACTAACAGCAGTCCACTTCGCAAGAGGCCAAGAGTGAGTCTCGGCATACAGACATCAGTCCATAAATACACGTCCATGGCTGGACTTTTATGGAGCCATGCTTCGGTCAGTGGAAGGCAGCAGCCATGCATCGGGTGCGTGCAAAAGATAGGTAAAAAACGCGAGGCAGGTAAAAAAACTAGACGACCCACCCGACTAACGAGAGCCAGAATTTTCATAGAGTGGAAAATTCTCCTTGGGAACTTCCGTCCTCTTCCCTGGAACAACAAAGAGGAAAGGACTGATTTGGCGCTAAGATAGGGTGTTAGCGAGAGGTATCGGTCAGTCCGGTTACAGTTTCAAAAGATTCTTCACTGCTTTATTATTTATTTGGTGTGGCATCAGCCCATACGAGGTTGACAAGACCCGAACACAAAGGTAAAATAACGAGGCCCAGCAAAGCATTGAAGAACACTTACCAACACGTGACATTAGCTCCACCTGTCGCTTGTTTTCGTGTCTCCTTATCATCTTTCAGGCCGAAAGATCGACATCATCGCAGGTTGTTCAAAGGTTGAAGAAAGGATTTAAATGTCTTGCTCTTTTTACCAACCATCCTTATTTAGTTCACAGTTCATTCTCATGATATTGAAACTACAGGAATACTAGACAGTAACTGTCTTGCAAGAGATGACAATGGTCATTGTTAGTAGATAGCAGAACTGCTTTCTTTCTCCTGGGTACTTGATATTAAAATTTAAAAAAATAATTTACATCCGTCATTCATATTTTTAGAAACGATTTGAGGAACATGTTCGACAAGGATTACTAGAATCATCCTCACAGAATGTAACAAATTAAAAATAAAATATGAGCAGAAAGTAACGGTAGATTCTCGATCCGTGGTGTAGCGGGAGCGCTTGTTTAGGTCAGCGGGTACCGCTGACAGTGCATAGTCCCTCCAACCCACATCCCATCCCACCCCACGCTTGGTCGCACGAGACGGGCAGCAATAGTGGGTGACGTAGTACCCAAGCTGCCCAGTACAAATAGCGGGCGAAAAGCAGCCCTCGTACCCGTTTTTCTCGGCACAGAAACTGGTCTTTCTCCCAATACCTCTGGCTTGAAAAAAAAAAATCCAAAATACAGGAAAGTGATTGCTGGAATGCTGGAATGAACAGTGGATACTATGAACAGTCACTAAATGTGTGGGCAAACCAAAAATATAAATAATCACTGTTTGATTAAATGAAAAATGTTTACGTGTGAAAGTTGCTGAAGTATTTCGTTTTTGCCTCGTATCTAAGTCTAACGAGGCAGTGACAGCTTCTTGTCCATTTGTAACTCGGACATGGCGGAAACAAAGAAATAAACTGATGACAGTCGCTGAAAGAACATCCACTGACTGGAATGGAACGACGCTAGGGTAGCCAGACGGCGACGGCGCCACGTAGCTAGTGAAACACGTGATTGCCAACGACGGATTGAGTAACGAGAGGATTACATGTTGGTATCTGGGTCTAGACCAGTAACAACCAGTATTGTGAGAATGTGCAAAACAGTATATTGTATTACTGTATTTTTATAACTGTATTATTTTTATAACTGTTATTATTATAACTGTATTACAGGCTGAAGAAACAGTGCGCGTGTGAGATAGAAATTTGTAGGTTACTTCTTCACGCGAGGCTGCTGACATTTGTTTACAGGAACGTTCCGAAAAAAAACCGAGTTTTAAAAAAGACTATGTCACGAAAACGTGTAAAATAATTTTTAGATAATTAACCATTAGAAGCAGAAAAACATGTAACAACGTTTCTTAAAAGATAAGTCGACAAGTTTACTGTTAAGATTAACACGGACAGTAAAAGTACAGTAAGTAGGACTGTAACCATGAGATTCGATTCGGGCCGGGAGTGTAACTTCCCTTAACGGCCCCATTTCTCAGCCCGAAAGGTTCCCTTTCGGGGCCGATGTACTCTTGCAGGCTGGGTCTCCTCTGACATGGGGCAAAAGTGAGTGAGGCGAAATAAAAGAATTGGTTAATGTCAGTGTGAGAGGGATAAATAATCGTGAGACTCCTGTCACAAGAAAGGAGGGAGCGGGTACCCAGTCTTACAAGCTGCTAGTGCAGAAGCGGTGCAGGGTGCATTGTGGCAGGGTGCATCGTAGGGACGGAATTTATTTTGCACGGGCCATCAAGGAGAGCCCCCAGTGAGAAACTGGTAAGATTTTTCTTTAACTGTCGCAGAATGTTACTGATGTCTTCATGGTGCTGGTTAGAATCATGGTAACGGTGGTAGGTGAGAGGGCAAGATAATAGTCTTTGTAAGTACAGTGGAACCTCGGTTAGCGAACGCCTCGGATAGCGAATATTTCGGATAACGAAGAAAAATTTCGTTAAAAGTTTGTCTCGGATAGCGAACAAAATTTCGGATAACGAACAGCCACGTGAACCACACGTGACCGACCAGCATGTCATCATTCGCGCTCGAGACAGAGTTACGATCAGTCGTTCCTTATCTGTGCGCATTCTTCTTATTTAGTGATTGTTTTGCTTTATTTTAATAAGATAATCCTCAATCATGGCTCCAAAGAAGATTAAGAGCAATTAATAGTAGTGAGGTAATGACAAGGAAGCGGCCAACAAATGAATTGAAAAAGGAAATGATTTCAAAGTATGAAGGTGGCATGCGTCTGTCGGATATGTGATGTCGTATTACCGAAGAGTTTTACAAAAAGGCAGAATGAACAGACACTGGACAAGTTTTTCTCCTTTAACCTCAAAGCTACAGAAAAGGGAAGTCACCCCCGATTTTATAATGTCACGTGTGCTCATGGAGGGGGAATCAAATCAGTAATTGCACCCCTTCCTTCCCACACCTGCTTCCAACCACGCCGTCAAAACGGCAAGTTTTCTGATGTTTAAATGCTTTCGTTAATGTTTTTATGTTTATTTAACTCCATTTATATTGTATTATAACTGTTCTCATTAAAACAAATACCTACATAGTCTGTAACTTTCAAATATTAGCGAGTCAACAGGGGCTGGGAACCAATTAAATCTATTTCCTTTATTTCTTATGGAAAAAATTGTTTCGGATAACGAACAGCTTTCCAGAACGGATTAAGTTCGTTAACTGAGGTTCCACTGTATAAGGGATAAATCAGTGATAAGACTGTAACGCATACATCAAAGCAGGGTTAGATATTCCCAGGAAACGAGAGCGAACACGAAAAAGCCGAACATGTGTAGGAGACGATGTGTTAATGTTAAATGTCAAGATGGTCGACTCGGTGACAAGCCAGCGACAACATTAGTAATTGAAGGAAGGTTGTGTACCGACTTTTAGAAAAGTATTGTTTAGATAACGGATTGAGGTGGCTAGAGCGAATGTCATGGATCTAGTCAGAGTGCTAGGACTGGGCGCGTGTGTAGATGAAAGCGTGCGAATGATGGACGTTCTCGAAATAGAACGTGAAAAATGACGTATAGTGACGTAAAAAGAAAGAGTGAGGTAAGAGAGAGGATCGTTGAGAAGGGATATGGAAGCAGAAGGACGTTAGAGGGCATTTTGAAGAAGAAGGACGTTAGAGAGTAGATAGAAGAGGAAGAAGGATAGCGAGGGGAAGAAGAAGAAAGTAGAGAGCGGAAAGGGAGACGTGAACGTATGTGCTAAGACAGTGAGTTTATAGCGTGTGAGGTGTTCGATTGAAGGATAAACTGTGGTGTTAGAGACCGTTTCGCTTTTGCTGGTTTTTTTTGGTTGGTAATTTTGTTCAATAAACAGACAGATTCGTACAGGCGAGTCATTCTTCAATTAGAACGCGCAATTGTCCGACCCGCTGGTGAGTTGGAGAGAGCGAGAAACGATAGGCACCGGCGGCGTCGTGACAGCGAACCAAGCGTGACTGTGGTCTTCCTGTTATCAACGATGGATTGTTGTGGTTTCAAGGAGAAGCGTCTTGTTTCTGGTTATAAGGTCTATGGACAAAGCTTTACAACTTTAGAAACAAGACCCTCTTCCTTGAGCTCTCCATATTCCCCAGTGCAACTACTTACCTTCGCTTCATAAGTAACAAAAAGTTTATGAAGTGCTAGAATCCTGGCTATAAACGGTATGTCACGGAATGTAATATACTTAATACTGTCTGAATGGAATGTCCATAAAACATGGCGACTGAGGTTTATTTTGGCAGGGCGTTTACTTTTGTTGATGTTATCTCATGAACCTGATCACGTGTCTACAAAATTTACCTTTATCACCTAGTATGAAAACCTCGACAGAGGCAACATATTGCAACACACAATTATAAATATCTTTGCGTTGAAGTATTAACAGTTTTTTTAATGAATAGGAATATTCTTCAGGTATTTCAGGCTGAGTTGAGGTTCCTGGTTTAATGCTTACATTGATTACAATGTTAATTTACTATTTTCTCCCAAAGCCTCTGGCATGAAAATGATATAAAAAAAATTAAAAATGCAGGAATAAAATACACCACATGCGCAAACGTGTTTTCGTTAGAACTGATGTCTGTCGTCGGAATATGGCGACGAAGGCAACAGAATAAGTGTTAAGCTGCTATTGTTTTTTTTTTGTTTGTTTGTTTGATTGTTTATTTACTCTGTGCGCGAGTGATGGTCGGGTGAGGAAAATTAGCAACGACCTGTCTGACACCGAGTCGCAACTTGAGACTATAGGTGGCTGAAATAAGAGAACATCTCGGCCTTGAACTGCAAGTGAACTGCAGGTTAACTGCAGGTTAACTACCACCAGTCCTATGATAATGGCTTCTGTGGAAAACAGTAAGACTGGGGAAACTTATGCAACGAAACGTTTGAGGCCAACATCTGTACACCACTATTTAGGAGAGGTCGTATTGACAATCAAAACAGACAATTCATTAGTGTAACCAGTCTCACCTGCCCTTTAAGTGGTGACCCATGGATAGGCCAATAGTGCAAGAAATACAGAGCCAAAGAGACAGATCGGCTTTATTTTACATCTATAAATTAAATGGTATGATGGTGCCACATTTCTTGGTCAGTCAAAAGCCTTATTCCTCTTCGTAAGACCACAAGTGAATCGTAAAATAAAATTATGAAAGAAAGACTGAATTACATGAAAAGCTCACTGACTCCTCTCTGTCTCTCATTGAAGGAAAATCCCAATGCATCCGAAATTGCCAACTCCGACTATTCATTATCTTAATGATCAAATTCTCTAGAAAACTGCCAACCCCTTCCCCTCTCCTACATTTTTGCTTGAGAATGTTGACTAAAGTCTAATTTCTGTACTATTTACTGGGAAATTTATTGAAAGTATGTACGGAGTAATTAAATTATTTAAAATTGAATCATCTCAGATAAATTATTTCATTCTTGCACTGTTTCACATAAGCTTTGGACTGTAATAGTAGTTGTATGCTAACAGTCTGTAAACAAGAAAAAATGCAATCAGAACCAAGTCCCCTGAAATAGAATAAAATTCATGTATTCTTCTGCCGATATCAGTAAAATTATTTTCTCCTCAAACATTGATTTGAAAAGAAATAATGAAAGGTGTTTCTAAGCGTCAAGATGGTAACCTTCGAGTGAGCTTTGGTTTCTGTGCACAAGTACAGTTTAAGGTAGTATCACCTTCGTGTCCAAGAATGAAAACAGAAGAAAAGTTATCACGATTGTAGCGGTATCACCGAAGTGCCTCAGTAACAGCGACTAGGTGTACTTTTACGTGTCACGTGACACTCCGTTGGGTGGGCGTTGTGCCTGAGTAACAAGAGGTCATAGCGCAGGACAGGTTACTTGACGGTATCTCGAACAGGGTCAACAAGTTGTGAGAATGTTTGTGTGCAAAACGATAGGCCCCAGAATTAGTGTGCGTGTGTGCGCATGTCACTAAGCGTTCGAGAGTAGAATGTGCATGTCACGTGAAGTTGCTGGCATCTGTTTACAGCAACGTTGCGAAAAATAAAGCTGCATACAAGTTTTAAAACTAAGGTAGTACATATTACTAAAATGAGTAAACCAAGAAAACAAACAAACAATGCAGAAAAAAAGCTATGACGTATCCTAAAGGATAAGAAGACATAGGTGAGGGTTAAGGACAGTAAAAGTACAGTAAGAAGGACGACCGCTGTAATAGTGAGATGTTGCTTTATGTGACACTCACTCAAAAGTGAGGCGAAACAATTTTAGCTTTGTTCATGTTCTACAGACCTGGGAGAGGAAAATGAAAGAGTTTTTAAAAACCATCGTGAGGAATATACACACAGCAAATATAAAAATAAGGAATTGATAATATTTCAAATGTTGTTTATATATCATTGTGACAGTCTTTGCTTGAAATAAATCTATAAATCAAAAATATTTTCTTACTACCGACAGCCTGCTGGAGCCACACATATTCAAAGCCACTAAAACAAGGATGTTTTTTTTTTAACAAATAAATCCGAAATGCGCTTAACATTTTCTTGTAGATGTAACGTGTATACATGTAAATTTTTTATGGGAAGTTTTGTGATCAATATAACTATGACAAAGTTAGTATATAATACACCTAACCTATGTTGTCTCCAAAAGTCAATAACATCCCAGATCGCCATAGATTATTTTATTTAGTGTTTAGAGATGAGCATGTACACCTTTTCAACAGTCTCAAACCTATGGAAACTCCAGATTTCCGAGATGTAAGAAAGTTTTGGTAAAACCTGAGAATCGAACATCTTGAAAAATACGTTTCTTGGTAAATTTCCCATGTAACCTTGGCATTTTATAAGCTTGGCTCCGATTTTGGCCTTCGCTGCCAAATCCTTGACAGCCTGGGAGAGGGAGAGTTTGTAAAACAAAGACACAAGGCCTTGAGGTTTTTTTTTTGTAAACCGAAGGTGAGATCTCTGATGTTTAAAGGTGTGTGTCTCGTGAAGAGAACTAAACTGAAGAGGTAGTATCTTGTCATGAGCTAGACTTAGTAATTTGACAATTTTTGTGCTACCGACATAGTCTTTAAGTTAGGTGGTGAGACCATGAAAGGTGTGGGTTGAAGTGCATCCGAGCGTCTCGTGATAGTGAGCCTCGGCATTGTACAGGAGGCAGCCAGTGTTCTGCCAATATGTAATGACAACTACGTGTACAACAGTGGAATCTTTTTTCCTCCAAAGGCTCGTTTGCTATTTGTAAAAACATTCGCGGACCATAAATTACTTGAAAATTAGCTTATTTTATTCGGTCAAACTGGAATTTCGCCGAACTTTTGAAACTTGTACAATAGCAGCCTGCCTTCCTGAATCCCCCAAATCCGCCTTTTGTCATAAGATGAGAAAGAAATATGCTCATTGCCTTTTCCAAGTTTATCCAAAACAGTCTGGTTAGTTCATTGAGCTACAAAAGTGTTCAATTGTCTTCCTTTATCTGCTGTCATGACCTGCCGCGTCCTGCAGTTCATCTCACAGGTGTTTCATGCACTTTGATTCTTAGTGCTTTTGCTTTTTTTAAAATTAATCTCGTTATTTTCTTATGATTATTCTGGGCTACAGCTGATGCAGAAGTCATGTGCATACGCGTATGTCTTGTCATATACTCGTTTGCATACTATCTTGTAATGGGTCTTCCCTTGTCCATCAAAACTAATGTTGTTGTTATTATTATTTTTATTAGTATTTATTAATTATAATTACTTGTTACTGAATATGCCGTTTTCTCGGCGACCTGGACGTTCCAAACCCTGACTTATAACATATAGGAATCTACAATTAAAAATCCCCCCTTCTCTCTCACACACACACGAGCTCGCAACAGCGATCAAACCTTACAGACTTATCCACCTGTTTCAGACGAGAGATGGCGGCCTTGATGTCAGTTGCTGCTGTGGTGCTGGTAGCTGTGATAGCTTTGGTGGTCGTCATACTGCTTCCCGAGTCTCCAACTCCACTCACAACCTCCATTGATGCAGAATACGATTATATCATAGGTGAGGAACTAAATAGTAATTAATGAATAGGTCATTATGTTGTATATCAGTCCGCCCAGGTGATAAACTAATGAACAGATGAAACTTATAATAACTGTTATGTTGTCCACACAAGTACGTTAGGGTGTGAGACACCAACATCATCTTCACGTTGTCAATCATTAGTCTCAGATTCATCGTTGACCCTTGATAGACAAGTTACACCTGTCTGTCAGACTGCCTATTGTGATAGACAAGTTACAGCTGTCTGTCAGTCTGACTGTTGTGATAGATAAGTTATAGTCGTCTGTAAGTCTACTTATTGTTATAGGTTACAGCTGTCTGTCAAGCCGCCTATGAGTTCCGCCACATTCTCTCTACACACGCTGTCGCCACTCTTGTCTGTGAGTTTGTTCTATCTCGGCTTGATGGTTGCTAGCTGCCCCTCAAACCTTCTTCATTCACTCCAGAAAGTACAAAACTCCTTTGCACTTCTATCGTTTAGAGCTAGGACATGAGACCATGTCAGTCATCTCTTTCGTTTTCTACACTGGCTCCTGCCCTGACTATTTCCCTTAACTTCTTTCTCTACATTCCTGCCAGTATATTTCATCTGATGACGCCCCGTCACCAAAACAACAGGTGGTCACCGGATTGTATAGGTACTGCGCAGCAAAAAAGTGGAATTCTCCTCCATTCCATTTCCTTCAACCTATCATAGAATCCTTTAAATCGGCACTTTAAAACATTTGTTCCACGAGCGTTACTCCTAACCCCAGTCACCATATTAGTCTTCCTGCTCGTCTTCCTCTGCAGATTTATAACACTCTCCATCCTTATTGTTTGTTCCCTGATTGTCCGTTTGTCTCACTTGTCAGCATAGCTGTCCTTCCATCCTTCGTATTCTATCCATTACTTCTACTTGTCGCAAGCCTAGTACGGACTTTTCTTAAAGTTCGCATCTTGCTGATGTGGAATGTGGACTCGAATGTGGAATGTCGAGAATACAGACATTTGACAACAACTGTATGAGCAGGTCGTTCTGAACATTTGAAGTGAGACACAAAGCAATGAGTTTGTCCGTAGCACGGTCACCACCCTCTAGGGACACCAGCAACTCCCTTTCAGGTGCAGGTTGGTCTGGTTTGGCCACGTGACCCGGCAGGACACTCTAAGACCGTCTTTCAATGTACATTGGATGGGGTAGACGCTAAGATGAAGGAAGATGTGGACTTCAAAGATACAGAAGTGGACTGGTCGTTCCAAGCAGGAATTGTCGACCGCTGCTCGACTTGTCAGCCCCAGTGTGTAACAACTTGCTCCCTCCGACAACAAATATAACTATTCATCAACTACTACCAGACAATAGACGAATGAATGAATTAAAGCAATTCACGAGTACTGTCTTTCAATGATAGCCTTGTTATAACCGAGTATGCTATAATAGATGTATATTGTCACAGGGATACACTCAAACAGGAGCAAGAGAATGACGGGAGAAAAATCAGCTGGAAAACCAACCGTGCCAAACAAGATTTTGTCTGCGTTGCAATGTACCTTGTTGTGTTTTATACTTACATTATTTATTTGTACAATTGCCAATGAATGAATGCAAGGTCTGAGATGCCGTTTGTTTATCATGTGCTTTAGTGGGGGCGGGGTCAGCGGGCTGCGTGCTGGCCAGTCGGCTGTCCGAAGATGATGACGTGCGTGTCTTGCTGCTGGAGGCGGGGCCAGACGACCAGGGCGTGACAGCTTTTTCTGTTCCTCTTTATGGCGCGTGGCATGTGCGGAGGAAAGACTTCAGCTGGAACAGTTTCACTGAATCTCAGAGCCACAGCCTAGAAGGCTATAAACAAAAGGTGACAGTGGAAAGCTAACACTGACACATAGATTGGAGGACACACACACACAGAGTGGTGGTGTACATGTATCCCTGTGTTAGAACTCATACTCATGTAGTATTTATGATTTGGTTTATTTGATTACATAATAAGTAACCTATAAATCTTTAAATAATCAGTAAATATCCTATAAAAAAGAGTAAAGAAAAAGATAAAGTGAGAGAGAATAAAGTATGAATGTATTAGCTGATACAAACTACTGAGCGGACAGGTCTATGTGTGTGTACGCGCGTGCACGCATGTGTGCGTACATGTTTGATGTTATAAAGAATTTTGCGTGTGTGTACAGATACCTATGTATGTGGAGGTATTCGATTTTGAATGAGGTTTACATTGTATACTATATGCACAACTTACTTGCGAATATGTCAGTGTCCCTGAAAGAATGAAAGAATAAAATATTTTGCATGTTGTATCTTTGTCTCACAGGCATTGACGTTTATACGCACACAAAATAAAATCAAATATTTGTTTTCAGTATTTAAAAGAACAGTTTATCGTGTACAGAATAAACACTGTTTTTTTTTCTCGAAAGAAAACGATGTTTACAAGAGGGAAGGTTCTGGGCGGAAGTTCCAACCTTAATGCGATGATCTACATCCGGGGCAGTCGACATGATTATGATAATTGGGCCAAGTCCGGCACAGAAGGCTGGAGCTACCAGGATGTATTGCCCTACTTCTTGAAGTCGGAAGACATACTCAGTCCTGATTTGTTGGATTCCAGTACGTGCTGAACATAACAGATTTATGTTCGCAAAGCTTACAAAAAAAAAAAAAAAAAGAAAAAAAAAGAGGAAAAGCAATAGAATCGAATAAATGATAGAGCAGTTTGACAAAATCGTGAAACTGGATTTCTGAATAATCAATGCCCTCCATTTCATTCTCAGCACTTCCACATCTTGAAACTTTTTTCTTATCTACCACAAGTTCAGTATTCTTTCTCTCCCCATTACAGTTTAGCCACAGCAGATAACTGTTTCTGTAATAAATCATAATATAGATTGCGCTGTCTTCGCAGAGTACCATGGGAAAGGAGGCCCTCTAAAGGTAGATATTCCGGACACCACACAACTGGCACAAGAGGTCTTACGTACTGGAAAGGAGCTGGGCTACCCCGAGGTGGATCCCAACGGCGAGACTATGCTAGGTGAGACCGTGTTTAATATCGAGTCGGTTAAGAAATATTTTTTTAGTCTCTATTTTAGAAGGTCAGAAGGATGAGTAGACGGGAGGTGAGGAAGAAAGAAACAATGCTTGTTAGACCCGAAATCTATGCATTTAAATAAGCAACATATTTAAATATTTGTTTGTTCAGGATAAGATGCTTACCTCATTTCCCAACCCCATTGTCTGATTGTCGTATTTTTTTTGTTCAGATATAACCTGTTTCTTTCAGGTTTCAGCAAGGTGCAGGCGACCCAGAAGAACGGAGTCCGCTACAGCACGTCACGCGCCTTTTTACACCCTGTGCTTGACCGCTCTAATCTGCATGTTGGGGTCAATGCTCACGTCACTCGAGTGTTGATCGAAGACGGAGTGGCGAGAGGAGTGGAGTTTTATAAGGATAGGATCGTGCGTACAGTTCGTGCCAAGAAGGAAGTGATTGTGTCTGCTGGTGCCATCGGGTCTCCACAGATCCTCATGTTGTCCGGAGTTGGTCCCAGAGACCATCTAGAGTCTCATGGAGTAGGTGCCTCTACCGTCTTTTTTCAATTTTAATAAGTTCTGTTTGTAGCCATATATGTCAAAAACGGAGGAGGCTATTCATTAAGATTTGGATAAAAGAATATCTTTCACTGAGGTTTTCTTGGTGATTAGAGAAAAAAGCTAACACCTGCTAGTTCTTTTTCATAACTGCTTTTGTTCACCGCAAAAGCAACATAGTTCGCAACCCTCTCATCACCCCGAACTCGTCTCTCTTTATTTTCACGTCGCTGTCTTCAGATCAAAGTTCACGCTGACCTACCCGTGGGTGATAACCTTCAGGATCACCCCTTTATGAGCATCGGTATTAGCATCAACGACTCCATCGGTATTACCTTGGAGAAGGCAGGCAGTTTGTGGGAGCATGCCAGGTATTGGCTCTTTGGGAAAGGTAACTCTCTATTTTCCAAAAGAGTCTGTGGTAACTCTTCAGTTCTCAGCCATAATTTAGCTTACTGGAAAGAGCATGTGTGTGTGTGTGCGAGTGTTCTAGTCAGGAGTCTTTTCCCATCAAGTTTCAAATTGATAGCTTTCTTACATGAAATGTACTTCTGACTCTTCCCCACTCACCTCAAAACAAACAAACAAACAAACAAACAAAGAAACAAACAAACAAACAAACAAACAAACAAACAAACAAACAAACAAACAAACAGAAAAACTAGTAATTTTTTCTAAGACCTTTACCTGTTTTGTATCTTCAGGAATCCTCAGCTCCACGTATGGTACAGAGATCCTTGCTTTCATGGCCAGTAATGAAGAAAAACGAAAACTAAGATGGCCAGATGTTGAGCTTCTTCTGCATTCTTCCCTTTTATTTAGAGATTCCGACATTCTCACGGCAGAGGTGAGAAACAGCCATTCATCCAATCAGCCAAGCAGCCAGCCAGTCAGACGGTCAACCAACTAACCACTTACTCACCCTGTACTCTGACTTTTCTCCCTTCTTCCCTCCAAAAAAACTCCATTCTTTGGGCGTCGTTTTCTCTGTTGATTAGTTATTACTAGTCTTTAATTGCTGATATTACCCCCCTTCTTGTAGTTCCTCAGATATTTAATATAATATATAACACAACATAATATAATGCTGTAATATAATATTTTAGTTTTTAATAATGACTTTCTTTGCTGAGAAAGATATACTGAGGAATTGTTTAGTGTTATTTCTGGTAATTTCTGGTTGATAAATAGTTTATATAAGTGCCTGAAAAGTGAAAATGTGACAGCCTGATCGACAATAAAGATCACGAAAGTGTGTAGCAGAACAGCCTTCGACTGAATCTCCGTTAGGTTTTAGCCACGCATTTCACGACACCTTTGCTGTTGTTCGTAGAACATAGAACGAGTGTCTGGAAGAAAAAATAAAGTCGGGCTGTCATGCTTATCCACGCTGCTGCACTCTCTCAGCGTGGGGTCAGTGCGCCTGCGCAGTGGGAGTCCTCTGGACGAACCCGTCATTGACCCGCACTATTTAGAGAGGCCAGAGGACGTGGAGGTCATTCTGTACGGTAAGCGAGGCACTGACCACTCGTCCTTCCGTTCTTCCTCCCCAAGCCATTTAAAGACTAGCTACTAAAGCTGAAGAAAGAGATCGTAAGACCTCTAACACATTTTTTCATGTGTTCAGTTTTTCTATTTAAAAGGACAAATATTTATGTCACGGTCTTGGGCTCATTTATTGTTCAACAACAACAACAACAACAACAACAACAACAACAACAACAACAACAACAACACCGTTTTCAGTTAACCGTTGTAACACTGGTTATGATGAAAATGATAATTAATAATAAAGTTATTTTTTATCGTCCTCTTTTTTGGTAAATAAGAGTTAACCTGTTGAGTTAGTTACCTTTTGTATTTATGTAAAATTTAAAAGAGATTTGTGGTTTAAGTGAGCTGTGAAAGTAGAAACGGATGCAGTACTTCTCGAACAAATCCTTTGCAGGTAGCCGCCACACTGTGGAACTCTTGACCCTAAATGATCTCAGATAACATTGATAGTTTACAACAGTCTCGACCGTTATTCCGGTTGCTTTCAGACTTATGTTACTTTGCAAACACCATTAACTGTATACAAAGCCTGGTACGTTTTAAAGATAATTTGATACCACACTGTACCAAAGCTTTAATTTTTATTTCTCTATTTTGAATATGAATGATAGAAAGGTTCCAAATGCTTCCTAAGTTATTCCCTTCACTGGTTAAATCACGAACATGCGCAGACAAAGCATCTGGATTGAATTTCCGCCATGAGTTGATGTGCTCTGTCCGTGCGGATAGTGTGTGCACCTCAGAAGAGCCAGGTGCAATGTTTTGAGTAGGAAAAGCAGTAGCCCATGCTAATTGAGACAGTAGAGAAGTAAATATGTTTGTCCTCGCTTGGCTCGTAACACTGGACAGGGCACAAGAGGAAATGGAGAATGATTGACTGTTCAAAGGAATTTAAAAAAGAAATGTCCGTCAATGTACTGGCAGTTTGACATTCTGACCTGTCCTCTTGTGTTCAGGGTCAAGGGTGTCCGCAGTCTGCGGGTGGTGGATGCCTCCATCATTCCCACCATCGTCTCTGGCAACACCAACGCCGCTGTCATCATGATTGCAGAAAAGGCCGCAGACATCATCCGGGGCCGCACCACCGTGTAACGTCAGCATCGGATCACGTGTGGAAGACATTGTGGGATTGAATGCGTTCGAACCTTAAAGTTGATCTGGTCTGAAACATCTGAGACACCAAGCCTTGCCATCATCCATTCGTGGGAATGTCCAAGGGGACAGTTCGTTAAGCACAGCGCACATTTCAAAACGTTATACAGAAAACCTCAAGGTCTTTCTTCCACTTGTCCTGTTGCACGAGAAAGACATTGTCATTGCAGTTAATACTAGCACTGCTTAACTATTTTTTTTTGTCGCAACAAAATATTCCAGATTCTTGATGTTTCTCGACACTTCGAAAAGTAAAATCTAATTTCCCCACAACTTTATTGACAACGGACACTCTATATAAAATCATATCCTGTTTTCAGTGCAATTTTTGTTTGTCAAAAGTATTTTAGAGATCCAAAGAATGAGGCAACAGGTGGACTATTCATTCAGAAAGTGAAACCAGAACACAGCAGAACATTGTTCGTCATAAAGCTTAAAGTTATTATACACTAGTTTTTTTCTTTTTTATTATTGAGCCCTTTTATGATCACCTGTAACACAAAGTGGAATATATTGCTAAGTACGAAAGTAATTGACGACATTTAAGGAAAAATCAGTTGTAAAGTATTCAAAGTTTCACAAACTACCTATATATCAAACACATATTCTTGTAAGTCTTCAACATCTGCAATATAAATGGCTTACTCTAGTTTTCTTTATCCATATTTAAACATTTCTATGAGAGCCTTTTAAAAAATATTGAGTAGTTTAGTAGTTACTAAGCTTTCAGTTTTTCTTCCCTTGTTTTCTCAGTTTCTTGTTTTGATTAGAGACTATGTTTACTTCAAAAGCTTATAACTTTTTATTGACAAGAGATATAGACCTGCAAATTGGCTGAGCTTTTCTTCATACAAATTTAAACATTTGAAGGAGAGCATTTCAAGAAATATTTAGTAGTTTGGTAGTTATACCGTTTTAAATCAAAGTTTCTTAAAATGTAACACAGTTTTTTTTACAAAAAAATTAAAAAAAAAAAACAAAACTCAACTAACCCTTAACTCAACCGGTGCCTGGCCTTAAGTTACTCTATAACTAGCTTGACACGAGCCCCCAGCATGCCTCAACCCAATGAAAGAAAACTCAAGGCAATTTAGTACGTTTTAAAGATTACTATAATTTACCAACAATAACAGGGAATACACAAGAACAGGTAACTTGGTGATAAGTTGTCTCCCCTAACTTGGCTGGTTCCCTAGGTCGTCCCGTTCCCAACTGTTTCCCCTTATATCTAATACACACCACTTCGCACAACACACGCTCGCCACTTATCTCGTTACACCAAAAGTCACGTGCACGTGGAGGCAGCCTCTGTTCGACGTCCCAGAACTGTTTGGGTCACGGTCAGTTGCAGCGACTTCTCTGTCTTCAGCGCAGAGACTCTGGCACTGTCTTGTTTACACAGACTCTGAGACTGTCTTGTTTACCACAGACTCTGGCACTGTCTTGTTTACCACAGACTCTGGCACTGTCTTGTTTACACAGACTCTGAGACTGTCTTGTTTACACAGACTCTGGCACTGTCTTGTTTACCACAGACTCTGGCACTGTCTTGTTTACTCAGACTCTTGTACTGTCTTGTTTACACAGACTCTGGCACTGTCTTGTTTACCACAGACTCTGGCACTGTCTTGTTTACCACAGACTCTGGCACTGTCTTGTTTACCACAGACTCTGGCACTGTCTTGTTTACCACAGACTCACTCGTGTCGCTCTTGCTCTGGTCTTGCCGTGTGTCACCCCGGCTCTTCCGTCCCTTTAGATCTGGGTGTTGATTCAATGCAGCAGCTCTCAGAGACCGACGTTCCTTCACCAGATTCAGCTTTTACTGGTTTCATCAAACAGCTGCCGGTACTGAAGCACTATACACTCCGTCGTAGCGGGGTCAACGCAAATCTGAAATCAACTGTCAAGTCGACACACTTCTCAGGCAGGGTTGCAGTGAAGACTTTACACAGCTTTGAGCCGACTTCAGTCAACTTTACTCCACACAAGTTGCATGCGAAAGACCCAGACGCTGATGTCACTCCCCAGAAGTTTCTAGCCCGAAATGCGGAGCTAGCATCTCGATCTTTCTGTCCAAAACCCCGTTCCATTGGCCAGTCATGCCACCTGACACACCACAACTAATCACGCCTCAAAGCCACCACGAGCATAGGCTCCCACCCGCGCCCGCGTAAATGACGTAATTTCTAGAGAGAGAAACCACGTCATTTCTAGAGTAAAACAGATGTGCAGACCCACACTACAGCCCTACCCCCAATCTTTCACGACACACGTAATTACGTGAAGACTATGTTTCGATTTTTCCGGTTCAGGCATCACTGAAAAAAACAACAACAAAAAAACAAAACAACAAACCTTTGGTTCGAGTAGAATAGTTTCTAGTGTATTGTCTGTTTTACAATTGGCATTTCTCCAATCAGTATGAGAGATTCTTTTGAAACTAAATATCATGCTTGCATTTTTCAGACATTGCCTATTCCAAGTTTATCCAAAACATCTGGTTAGTTCATAGCACCATAAAAGGTGTTCATTTGTCTTCCTTTCTCTGCCTCAGAAAATGTGCATGTATTGTTTTCTTCCATCCCCGTATAGTCTGTCAAAACATTTGCACCTCGAATTCTATCGGTAATTATGTACTGAAACCATTTTAGTCTGATGTATTGTATTTTTTTTCACCAAGGTAATCATATATTTAATTTGTTTTCCCTTTTGAAGAAACATTAGAATATACTTGTTCTTTCTGTTAATATTTCATAAAAATTTTTGAAAGATTTCGTAATAGAATTAATTAGTTTTGCAGATTTTGATGTCTCTATATTGTTCTTAATTGTAATGCCCGCTGAATGAATACATTGGTTAATTACCCTACCACATCCCATGTATGTAACTATATTGTAACTCCGTACTTTCCATTAATCTCACCAGCTAAGAGTAGAGTGCCAGATTCATTATTTTGTTTATTGCTCTGTAACCTGTTTTGAATGCAGAATATATCCTTGTTGCTCAGCTGAAATATAGTATTTAAATTTATTGGTTGTGCCATCACTTCCTTTGATGTTTCCAGCTTAATGCAATAATAAAATTCTTTACATACATTTAATACATATTTCCAAAGTTATTTATGTGATGGGTGTAATTGTACCTATTTGATCTATATTTATTTACATCTACAAGCTTAGGGTATATCTTTAACACGATATCTTTTCATTGGTACTTAGTAGTCAGCTTCTTAATCCAAGATAACTTAAGTGCTTTTATATAGGTAAATATGAGATATCCTAAACTTCCATTGTTTTCACTGATTTTCGTATTTATCTTCTCAGGGTTCAAATTCCAAATGAACTTAAAGCATAGTCTTTGAAGATCCCGTATATCTGTAATTGTGAGGTTGTCAATAAATGAGTTATGTTAAAATTAATAACTTTAGCTTTTCTACCAACTGGTGGGATAACTCTTTAGAGCCAAGACTAAAGCTCATTCGCCACGCGTAGTAAGCGGTTGCGCGACAGCGCTACTTGTCCCAGCCCACGCGTCGCCTGTATCTGTACGACGCACTGTTGTACCACAGTAGAGTCTGTCGAGTGTTTAGTTCTGTGCGTAAATGAACGAATACATAAGGGGAGAAATACGGGAACCGTAAGGAATTGTTCCTCTTTCAATTACTTCTCTTTAAATCTGAAAAAATCAACCAATCAGGTATTTTCTCCATGTTAAAACCACGCGAAGGTTTTTACTTCAGCGCCATTATGACATTCGTAGCAGGTTACTCAATTCGACGTGGATTTGTACTCAAACAACCGAAAATGAGAAGAAAACAGTAAGTAATATTAAAATTCAAAGGTATATTCTCATTAAATATATGCCTGTTTGTGCTTTTGTGTGTGTATATATTTAAAAATTTTTTTCTGATTGTCGAACTTTTGACCTACAGCCCCATTTTGTGAGTTCTCGGTCCGATACAGTTAAAGTCTTTCAGTTGATTTTACTACAAGACAACAAAACGTATATTTCTTAAAATGTAAACCAGGTAAATCTATTTTAAATGATCTTTAAAACGGAGTATCACACATAGTTGTTGTTAATGAAGGATATTAAATATAATTTTTTTAAAAATACCAGTCGAGATTTCATTCGCGGTCATTCTCTGCTGCGTACACCGGGGTCGAACGGGCTACCGCAGCAGCTGCGTATTGAAATGTTTATGTGTGAAAGTTGCCGAAGTATTTCGTTTTTGCATCGCATCTAAGTCTAACGAGGCAGTGACAGCTTCTTCTCCATTTGTAACTCGGACATGGCGGAAACAAAGAAATAAACCGGTGACAGTCGCTGAAAGAACATCCCCTGACTGGAATGGAACCAGCCGCTTTGGTAGCCAGACGGCGACGGCGCCACGTAGTTAGTGTAACGACGGATTGAGTAACGAGAGGATTACATGTTGGTATCTGGGTCTAGACCAGTAACAACCAGTATTGTGAGAATGTGCAAAACGGTATACATGCTCGAGAAACAGTGCGCGTGTGAGATAGAAATTTGCAGGTTCCTTCTTCACGCGAGGCTGCTGACATTTGTTTACAGAAACGTTCCCAAAACGAGTTTTAAAAAAGACTATGTCACGAAAACGAGTAAAATTTTTTTTAGATAATTAACCGTTCGAAGCAGAAAAACATGTAACAACGTTTCTTAAAAGATAAGTCGACAAGTTACTGTTCAGATTAACACGACAGTAAAAGTACAGTAAGTAGGACTGTAACAATGAGATTCGATTCGGGCCGGGAGTGTAACTTCCCTTAACGGTCCCATTTCTCAGCCCCAAAGGTTCCCTTTCGGGGCCGATGTACTCTTGCAGGCTGGGTCTGCTCTGACACGGGCAAAAGTGAGTGAGGCGAAATAAAAGAATTGGTAAATGTCAGTGTGAGAGGGATAAATAATCGTGAGACTCCTGTCACAAGAAGGGAGGGAGCGGGTACCCAGTCTTACAAGCTGCTAGTGCAGAAGCGGTGCAGGGTGCATCGTGGCAGGGTGCATCGTAGGGACGGAATTTATTTTGCACGGGCCATCAAGGAGAGCCCCCAGTGAGAAACTGGTAAGATTTTTCTTTAACTGTCGCAGAATGTTACTGATGTCTTCTTGGTGCTGGTTAGAATCATGGTAACGGTGGTAGGTGAGAGGGCAAGATAATAGTCTTTGTAAGTATAAGGGATAAATCAGTGATAAGAATGTAATGCATACATCAAAGCAGGGTTAGATGATCCCAGGAAACGAGAGTTGACACAAAAAAGCCTAACATGTGTAGGAGACGATGTGTTAATGTTAAACGTCAAGATGGTCGACTCGGTGACAAGCCAGCGACAACATTAATAATTGAAGGAAGGTTGTGTACCGGCTTTCAGAAAAGTATTATTTGAGTGAACGACGAAGAAGAAGAAGAAGAAGAAAAGTATTGTTTAGATAACGGATTGAGGTGGCTAGAGCGAACCAAGCGTGACTGTGGTCTTCCTGTTATCAACGATGGATTGTTGTGGCTTCAAGGAGAAGCGTATTGTTTCTGGTTATAAGGTCTATGGACAAAGCTTTTCAACTTTAGAAACAAGACCCTCTTCTTTGAGTTCTCCATATTCCCCAGTGCAACTACTTACCTTCGCTTCATAAGTAACAAAAAGTTTATGAAATGCTAGAATCCTGGCTATAAACGGTATGTCACGGAATGTAATATACTTAATACTGTCTGAATGGAATGTCCATAAAACATGGCGACTGAGGTTTATTTTGGCGGTGCGTTTACTTTTGTTGATGTTATCTCATGAACCTGATCACGTGTCTACAAAATTTACCTTTATCACCTAGTATGAAAACCTCGACAGAGGCAACATATTGCAACACACAATTATAAATATCTTTGCGTTGAAGTATTAACTTTTTTTTTTAATGGATAGGAATATTCTTCAGGTATTTCAGGCTGAGTTGAGGTTCCTGGTTTAATGCTTACATTGATTACAATGTTAATTTACTTTTTTCTCCCAAAGACTCTGGCATGAAAATAATAAAAAAAAAAAATTAAAAATGCAGGAATAAAATATACCACATGCGCAAACGTGTTTTCGTTAGAACTGATGTCTGTCGTCAGAATATGGCGACGAAGGCAACAAAATAAGTGTTAAGCTGCTATTGTTCTTTTTTGTTTGTTTGTTTGATTGTTTATTTACTCTGTGCGCGAGTGATGGTAGGGTGAGGAAAACTAGCAACGACCTTCTGACACTGAGTCGCAACTTGAGACTATAGGTGGCTGAAATAAGAGGACATCTCGGCCTTGAACTGCAAGTGAACTGCAGGTTAACTACCACCAGTCCTATGATAATGGCTTCTGTGGAAAACAGTAAGACTGGGGAAATTTATGCAACGAAACGTTTGAGGCCAACATCTGTACGCCACTATTTAGGAGAGGTCGTATTGACAATCAAAACAGACAATTCATTAGTGTAACCAGTCTCACCTGCCCTTTAAGTGGTGACCCATGGATAGGCCAATAGTGCAAGAAATACAGAGCCAAAGAGAGATCGGCTTTATTTTACCTCCATAAAGTAAATGGTATGATGGTGCCACATTTCTTGGTCAGTCAAAAGCCTTATTCCTCTTCGTAAGACCACAAGTGAATCGTAAAATAAAATTATGAAAGAAAGTCTGAATTACATGAAAAGCTCACTGACTCCTCTCTGTCTCTCATTGAAGGAAAATCCCAATGCATCCGAAATTGCCAACTCCGACTATTCATTATCTTAATCATCAAACTCTTTAGAAAACTGCCAACACCTTCCCCTCTCCTATATTTTTGCTTGAGAATGTTGACTAAAGTCTAATTTATTTACTATTTACTGGGAAATTTATTGAAACTCTGTGCGGAGTAATTAAATTATTTAAAATTGAATCATCTCAGATAAATTATTTCATTCTTGCACTGTTTCACATAAGCTTTGGACTGTAATAGTAGTTGTATGCTAACAGTCTGTAAACAAGAAAAAATGAAATCAGAACCAAGTCCCCTGAAATAGAATAAAATTCATGTATTCTTCTGCCGATGTCAGTAAAATTATTTTCTCCTCAAATATTGATTTGAATAGAAATAATGAAAGGTGTTTTTAAGCATCATGATGGTAACCTTCGAGTGACCTTTGGTTTCTGTGCACAAGTACAGTTTAAGGTAGTATCACCTTCGTGTCCAAGAATGAAAACAGAAGAAAAGTTATCGCGATTGTAGCGGTAACACCGAAGTGTTTCAGTAACAGCGACTAGGTGTACTTTTACTTGTCACGTGACACTCCGTTGGGTGGGCGTTGTGCCTGAGTAACAAGAGGTCATAGCGAAGGACAGGTTACTTGGCGGTATCTCGAACAGTGTCAACAAGTTGTGAGAATGTTTGTGTGCAAAATGATAGGCCCCAGAATTAGTGTGCGTGTGTGCGCATGTCACTAAGCGTTCGAGAGTAGAATGTGCATGTCACGTGAAGTTGCTGACATCTGTTTACAGCAACGTTGCGAAAAATAAAGCTGCATACAAGTTTTAAAACTAAGGTAGTACATATTACTAAAATGAGTACACCAAGAAAACAAACTACCGTATCGCGATAATGTAAAAGCAATAATGTATCCTAAAGGATAAGAAGACATAGGTGAGGTTAAGGACAGTAAAAGTACAGTAAGAATGACGAAGGATAGGAAGACATAGGTGAGGTTAAAGACAGTAAAAGTACAGTAAGAAGGACGAAGGATAGGAAGACATAGGTGAGGTTAAGGACAGTAAAAGTACAGTAAGAAGGACGAAGGATAGGAAGACATAGGTGAGGGTTAAGGACAGTAAAAGTACAGTAAGAAGGACGACCGCTGTAATAGTGAGATGTTGCCTTATGTGACACTCACACAAAAGTGAGACGAAACAATTTTAGCTTTGTTCATGTTCTACAGACCTGGGAGAGGAAAATGAAAGAGTTTTTAAAAACCATTGTGAGGAATATACACACAGCAAATATAAAAATAAGGAATTGATAATATTTCAAATCTTGTTTATATATCATTGTGACAGTCTTGCTGGAAATAAATCTATAAATCAAAAATATTTTCTTACTACCGACAGCCTGCTGGAGCCACACATATTCAAAGCCACTAACACAAGGAAGTTTTATTTTTAAGAAATAAATCCGAAATGCGCTTAAAATTTTCTTGTAGATGTAACATGTTTACATGTAAATTGTTTCTGGGAAGTTTTCTCATCAATATAACTATGACAAAGTTAGTATTTAATACACCTAACTTATGTTGTCCCCAAAAGTCGATAACATCCCAGATCGCCATAGATTATTTTATTTAGTGTTTAGAGATGAGCATGTACACCTTTTCAACAGTCTCAAACTTATGGAAACTCCAGATTTCCGAGATGTAAGAAAGTTTTGGTACAACCTGAGAATCGAATATCTTGAAAAATACGTTCCTTGGTAAATTTTCGATTTAACCTTGGCATTTTATAAGCTTGGCACCGATTTTTACCTTTTTGCCAAATCCTCGACAGCCTGGGAGAGGGAGAGTTTGTAAAACAAAGACCAAGACACAACACCTTGAGTTTTTTTTTAAACCGCAGGTGAGATCTCTGATGTTTAAAGGTGTGTGTCTCGTGAAGAGAACTAAACTGAAGAGGTAGTATCTTGTCATGAGCTAGACTTAGTAATTTGACAATTATTTTGCTACCGACATAGCTCGTTTGCTATTTGTAACATTATTCGCGGAGCATACAAAATAATCTACTTGAAAATTAGCTTATTTTATTCGGTCAAACTGTAATTTCGCCGAACTTTTGAAACTTGTACAATAGCAGCCTGCCTTCCTGAATCCCCCAAATCCGCCTTTTGTCATAAGATGAGAGAGAAATATGCTCATTGCCTTTTCCAAGTTTATCCAAAACAGTCTGGTTAGTTCATTGCGCTACAAAAGTGTTCAATTGTCTTCCTTTATCTGCTGTCATGACCTGCCGCGTCCTGCAGTTCATCTCACAGGTGTTTCATGCACTTTGATTCTTAGTGCTTTTGCTTTTTTTAAAATTAATCTCTTTATTTTCTTATGATTATTCTGGGCTACAGCTGATGCAGAAGTCATGTGCATACGCGTATGTCTTGTCATATACTCGTTTGCATACTATCTTGTAATGGGTCTCCCTTGTCCACCAAAACTTATGTTGTTGTTATTATTTTTATTAGTATTTATTAATTATAATTACTTGTTACTGAATATGCCGTTTTCTCGGCGACCTGGACGTTCCAAACCCTGACTTATAACATATAGGAATCTACAATTAAAAATACCTCCTTCTCTCTCTCACACACACGAGCTCGCAACAGCGATCAAACCTTACAGACTAACCCACCTGTTTCAGACGAGAGATGGCGGCCTTGATGTCAGTTGCTGCTGTGGTGCTGGTAGCTGTGATAGCTTTGGTGGTCGTCATACTGCTTCCCGAGTCTCCAACTCCACTCACAACCTCCATTGATGCAGAATACGACTATATTATAGGTGAGGAACTAATGAATAGATCATAGTAATTAATGAATAGGTCATTATGTTGTATATCAGTCCGCCCAGGTGATAAACTAATGAACAGATGAAACTTATAATAATTGTTATGTTGTCCACACAAGTACGTTAGGGTGTGAGACACCAACATCATCTTCACGTTGTCAATCATTAGTCTCAGATTCATCGTTGACCCTTGATAGACAAGTTACACCTGTCTGTCAGACTGCCTATTGTGATAGAAAAGTTACAGCTGTTTGTCAGTCTGCCTATTGTGATAGAAAAGTTACAGCTGTCTGTCAGTCTGACTGTTGTGATAGATAAGTTATAGTCGTCTGTAAGTCTACTTATTGTTATAGGTTACAGCTGTCTGTCAAGCCGCCTATGAGTTCCGCCACATTCTCTCTACACACGCTGTCGCCACTCTTGTCTGTGAGTTTGTTCTATCTCGGCTTGATGGTTGCTAGCTGCCCCTCAAACCTTCTTCATTCACTCCACAAAGTACAAAACTCCTTTGCACTTCTATCGTTTAGAGCTAGGACATGAGACCATGTCAGTCATCTCTTTCGTTTTCTACACTGGCTCCTGCCCTGACTATTTCCGTTAACTTCTTTCTCTACATTCCTGCCAGTATATTTCATCTGATGACGCCCCGTCACCAAAACAACAGGTGGTCACCGGATTGTATAGGTACTGCGCAGCAAAAAAGTGG
The DNA here is from genome assembly GCF_003073045.1 of Pomacea canaliculata. NCBI lineage: Eukaryota > Metazoa > Mollusca > Gastropoda > Architaenioglossa > Ampullariidae > Pomacea > Pomacea canaliculata. Next base: position 12,097,012 of record NC_037593.1, read on the forward strand.
AATTCTCCTCCATTCCATTTCCTTCAACCTATCATAGAATCCTTTAAATCGGCACTTTAAAACATTTGTTCCACGAGCGTTACTCCTAACCCCAGTCACCATATTAGTCTTCCTGCTCGTCTTCCTCTGCAGATTTATAACACTCTCCATCCTTATTGTTTGTTCCCTGATTGTCCGTTTGTCTCACTTGTCAGCATAGCTGTCCTTCCATCCTTCCTATTCTATCCATTACTTCTACTTGTCGCAAGCCTAGTACAGACTTTTCTTAAAGTTCGCATCTTGCTGATGTGGAATGTGGACTCTGTCGAGAATACAGACATTTGACAACAACTGTATGAGCAGGTCGCTCTGAACATTTGATGTGAGACACAAAGCAATGAGTTTGTCGTAGGCACGGTCACAACCCTTTAGGCCGTCTAGGGACACCAGCAACTCCCTTTCAGGTGCAGGTTGGTCTGGTTTGGCCACGTGACCCGGCAGGACACTCTAAGACCGTCTTTCAATGTACATTGGATGGGGTAGACGCTAAGATGAAGGAAGATGTGGACTGCAAAGATACAGAAGTGGACTGGTCGTTCCAAGCAGGAATTGTCGACCGCTGCTCGACTTGTCAGCCCCAGTGTGTAACAACTTGCTCCCTCCGACAACAAATATAACTATTCATCAACTACTACCAGACAATAGACGAATGAATGAATTAAAGCAAATCACGAGTACTGTCTTTCAATGATAGCCTTGTTATAACCGAGTATGCTATAATAGATGTATATTGTCACAGGGATACACTCAAACAGGAGCAAGAGAATGACGGGAGAAAAATCAGCTGGAAAACCAACCGTGCCAAACAAGATTTTGTCTGCGTTGCAATGTACCTTGCTGTGTTTTATACTTACATTATTTATTTCTACAATTGCCAATGAATGAATACAAGGTCTGAGATGCCGTTTGTTTATCATGTGCTTTAGTGGGGGCGGGGTCAGCGGGCTGCGTGCTGGCCAGTCGGCTGTCCGAAGATGATGACGTGCGTGTCTTGCTGCTGGAGGCGGGGCCAGACGACCAGGGCGTGACAGCTTTTTCTGTTCCTCTTTATGGCGCGTGGAATGTGCGGAGGAAAGACTTCAGCTGGAACAGTTTCACTGAATCTCAGAGCCACAGCCTAGAAGGCTATAAACAAAAGGTGACAGTGGAAAGCTAACACTGACACATAGATTGGAGGACACACACACACAGAGTGGTGGTGTACATGTATCCCTGTGTTAGAACTCATACTCATGTAGTATTTATGATTTGGTTTATTTGATTACATAACAAGTAACCTATAAATCTTTAAATAATCAGTAAATATCCTATAAAAAAGAGTAAAGAAAAAGATAAAGTGAGAGAGAATAAAGTATGAATGTATTAGCTGATACAAACTACTGAGCGGACAGGTCTATGTGTGTGTACGCGCGTGCACGCATGTGTGCGTACATGTTTGATATTATAAAGAATTTTGCGTGTGTGTACAGATACCTATGTATGTGGAGGTATTCGATTTTGTATGAGGTTTACATTGTATACTATATGCACAACTTACTTGCGAATATGTCAGTGTCCCTGAAAGAATGAAAGAATAAAATATTTTGCATGTTGTATCTTTGTCTCACAGGCATTGACGTTTATACGCACACAAAATAAAATCAAATATTTGTTTTCAGTATTTAAAAGAACAGTTTATCGTGTACAGAATAAACACTGTTTTTTTTTTCTCGAAAGAAAACGATGTTTACAAGAGGGAAGGTTCTGGGCGGAAGTTCCAACCTTAATGCGATGATCTACATCCGGGGCAGTCGACATGATTATGATAATTGGGCCAAGTCCGGCACAGAAGGCTGGAGCTACCAGGATGTATTGCCCTACTTCTTGAAGTCGGAAGACATACTCAGTCCTGATTTGTTGGATTCCAGTACGTGCTGAACATAACAGATTTATGTTCGCAAAGCTTACAAAAAAAAAAAAAAGAAAAAAAAGAGGGAAAGCAATAGAATCGAATAAATGATAGAGCAGTTTGACAAAATCGTGAAACTGGATTTCTGAATAATCAATGTCTTCCATTTCATTCTCAGCACTTCCACATCTTGAAACTTTATTCTTATCTACCACACGTTCAGTATTCTTTCTCTCCCCATTACAGTTTAGCCACAGAAGATAACTGTTTCTGTAATAAATCATAATATAGATTGCGCTGTCTTCGCAGAGTACCATGGGAAAGGAGGCCCTCTAAAGGTAGAGATTCCGGACACCACACAACTGGCACAAGAGATCTTACGTGCTGGAAAGGAGCTGGGCTACCCCGAGGTGGATCCCAACGGCGAGACTATGCTAGGTGAGACGGTGTTTAATATCGAGTCGGTTAAGAAATATTTTTTTAGTCTCTATTTTAGAAGGTCAGAAGGATGAGCAGACGGGAGGTGAGGAAGAAAGAAACAATGCTTGTTAGACCCGAAATTTATTCATTTAAATGAGCAACATATTTAAATATTTGTTTGTTCAGGATAAGATGCTTACCTCATTTCCCAACCCCATTGTCTGATTGTCGTATTTTTTTTGTTCAGATATAACCTGTTTCTTTCAGGTTTCAGCAAGGTGCAGGCGACCCAGAAGAACGGAGTCCGCTACAGCACGTCACGCGCCTTTTTACACCCTGTGCTTGACCGCTCTAATCTGCATGTTGGGGTCAATGCTCACGTCACTCGAGTGTTGATCGAAGACAGAGTGGCGAGAGGAGTGGAGTTTTATAAGGATAGGATCGTGCGTACAGTTCGTGCCAAGAAGGAAGTGATTGTGTCTGCTGGTGCCATCGGGTCTCCACAGATCCTCATGTTGTCCGGAGTTGGTCCCAGAGACCATCTAGAGTCTCATGGAGTAGGTGCTTCTACCGTCTTTTTTCAATTTTAATAAGTTCTGTTTGTAGCCATATATGTCAAAAACGGAGGAGGCTATTCATTAAGATTTGGATAAAAGAATATCTTTCACTGAGGTTTTCTTGGTGATTAGAGAAAAAAGCTAACACCTGCTGGTTCTTTTTCATAACTGCTTTTGTTCACCGCAAAAGCAACATAGTTCGCAACCCTCTCATCACCCCGAACTCGTCTCTCTTTATTTTCACGTCGCTGTCTTCAGATCAAAGTTCACGCTGACCTACCCGTGGGTGATAACCTTCAGGATCACCCCTTTATGAGCATCGGTATTAGCATCAACGACTCCATCGGTATTACCTTGGAGAAGGCAAGCAGTTTGTGGGAGCATGCCAGGTATTGGCTCTTTGGGAAAGGTAACTCTCTATTTTCCAAAAGAGTCTGTGGTAACTCTTCAGTTCTCAGCCATAATTTAGCTTACTGGAAAGAGCATGTGTGTGTGTGTGCGAGTGTTCTAGTCAGGAGTCTTTTCCCATCAAGTTTCAAATTGATAGCTTTCTTACATGAAATGTACTTCTGACTCTTCCCCACTCACCTCAAAACAAACAAACAAACAAACAAACAAACCAACAAACAAACAAACAAACAAACAGAAAAACTAGTAATTTTTTCTAAGACCTTTACCTGTTTTGTATCTTCAGGAATCCTCAGCTCCACGTATGGTACAGAGATCCTTGCTTTCATGGCCAGTAATGAAGAAAAACGAAAACTAAGATGGCCAGATGTTGAGCTTCTTCTGCATTCTTCCCTTTTATTTAGAGATTCCGACATTCTCACGGCAGAGGTGAGAAACAGCCATTCATCCAATCAGCCAAGCAGCCAGCCAGTCAGACGGTCAACCAACTAACCACTTACTCACCCTGTACTCTGACTTTTCTCCCTTCTTCCCTCCAAAAAAACTCCATTCTTTGGGCGTCGTTTTCTCTGTTGATTAGTTATTACTTGTCTTTAATAGCTGATATTACCCCCCTTCTTGTAGTTCCTCAGATATTTAATATAATATATAACACAACATAATATAATACTATAACATAATATTTTAGTTTTTAATAATTACTTTCTTTGCTGAGAAAGATATACTGAGGAATTGTTTACTGTTATTTCTGGTAATTTCTGGTTGATAAATAGTTTATATAAGTGCCTGAAAAGTGAAAATGTGACTGCCTGATCGACAATAAAGATCACGAGAGTGTGTACCAGAACAGCCTTCGACTGAATCTCCGTTAGGATTTAGACACGCATTTCACGACACCTTTGCTGTTGTTCGTAGAACATAGAACGAGTGTCTGGAAGAAAAAATAAAGTCGGGCTGTCATGCTTATCCACGCTGTTGCACTCTCTCAGCGTGGGGTCAGTGCGCCTGCGCAGTGGGAATCCTGTGGACGACCCCGTCATTGACCCGCACTATTTAGAGAGGCCAGAGGACGTGGAGGTCATTCTGTACGGTAAGCGAGGCACTGACCACTCGTCCTTCCGTTCTTCCTCCCCAAGCCATTTAAAGAATATCTACTAAACTTGAAGAAAGAGATTGTAAGACCTCCAACACATTTTTTCATGTGTTCAGTTTTTCTATTTAAAAGGACAAATATTTATGTCACGGTCTTGGGCTCATTTATTGTTCTGTTTCCTTTGCTTATAAAAGGTTCATTAGTAGATATTTTAGCATTGTCGGTGTTTAATATTTAGTATTAGTAATATTTATTAATTTTGTAGATAAATACTACAGATTGAAAAATACGGATTAGAAGTACATTATCCATTTTATGTTTTCAGGGTCAAGGAAAACACTTTATCAGAATTGATGGAATTATTAAGTATATTTGTAAAAAACGTTTTATAATTATTTCAATGTCAGGTATAAAAGTCTGTAAGGAGCTGGTGAACACTTCTGCTTTACGGAAATTTGGAGCGGAACTGGCAGACAAACCGGTGAGAGCATGCGCGGACAAGCACGCGCCAGACTCTGACGATTACTGGCGCTGCGCCATTCGCTACTCCTTGTCCACGTCCTTTCACATCACCGGCACGTGCAAAATGGGTGACGTCACTGACAACACTACGGTGGTCGACAGTAAGCTGAGGTGAGCCGCTGTAGGGACTCGACAATAAAACATTGGAAACGTCGTTAACATTTGATTAAATCTTGAGAAACCTTCAAAATATTACGGCTACGTGGCAGTTAGTAACAACAACAACAACAACAACAACAACAACAACAACAACAACAACAAACATTTTCCTTACTTTTACCGTTTTCAGTTAACCGTGGTAACACTGGTTATAATGAAAATGATAATTAATAATAAAGTTATTTTTTATCATCCTCTTTTTTGGTAAATAAGAGTTAGCCTGTAGAGTTTGTTACCTTTTGTATTTATGTAAAATTTAAAAGAGATTTGTGGTTTAAGTGAGCTGTGAAAGTAGAAACGGATGCAGTGCTTCTCGAACAAATCCTTTGCAGGTAACCGCAACACTGTGGAACTCTTGACCCTAAATGATCTCAGATAACCTTGATAGTTTACAACAGTCTGGACCGTTATTCCGGTTGCTTTCAGACTTATGTTACTTTGCAAACAACATTAACTGTATACAAAGCCTGGTACGTTTTAAAGATAATTTGATACCACACTGTACCAAAGCTTTAATTTTTATTTCTCTATTTTGAATATGAATGTTAGAAAGCAAGGTTCCAAATGCTTCCTAAGTTATTCCCTTCACTGGTTAAATCACGAACATGCGCAGACAAAGCATCTGGATTGAATTTCCGCCATGAGTTGATGTGCTCTGTCTGTGCGGATAGTGTGTGCACCTCAGAAGAGCCAGGTGCAATGTTTTGAGGAGGAAAAGCAGTAGCCCATGCTAATTGAGACAGTAGAGAAGTAAATATGTTTGTCCTCGCTCGGCTCGTAACACTGGACATGGCACAAGAGGAAATGGAGAATGATTGACTGTTGAAAGGAATTTAAAAAAGAAATGTCCGTCAATGTACTCACGGCAGTTTGACATTCTGACCTGTCCTCTTGTGTTCAGGGTCAAGGGTGTCCGCAGTCTGCGGGTGGTGGATGCCTCCATCATGCCTACCATCGTCTCTGGCAACACCAACGCCGCTGTCATCATGATTGCAGAAAAGGCCGCAGACATCATCAGGGGCCGCACCACTGTGTGACGTCAGCATCGGATCACGTGGGGAAGACACTGTGGGATTGAAAGCGCTCGAAACTTAAAGTTGGTTTGGTCTGAAACATCTGAGACACCAAGCCGTGCCATCATCCATTCGTGGGATGTGGAAGGGGACAGCTCGTTAAGCACAGCGCACATTTTAAAAACGTTATACAGTAAACCTCAAGGTCTTTCTTCGACTTGTCATGTCGCACGAGGAAGACATTGTCATGGCAGTTAATACTAGCACTGCTTAATTATTTCTTTGTCGCAACAAAATATTCCAGATTTTTATGTTTCTCGACGCTTCGAAAAGTAAAATCTAATTTTCCCACAACTTTTTTGACAACGGACACTCTATATAAAATCATATCCTGTTTTCAGTGCAATTTTTGTCTGTCAAAAGTATTTTAGAGATCCAAAGAATGAGGCAACAGGTGGACTATTCATTCAGAAAGTGAAACCAGAACACAGCAAAACATTGTTCGTGAAAAAGCTTAAAGTTAATGTGCACTAGTTTTGTCTTTTTTATTATTCAGCTCTTTTATGATCACCTGTAACACAAAGTGGAATATTATGCTAAGTACGAAAGTAATTGACATTTAAGTTAGGTGGTGAGACCATGATAGGTGTGGGTTGAAGTGCAGCCGAGCGTCTCGTGATATTGAGCATCGGCATTGTACAGGAGGCCACCAGTGTTCTGCCAATATGTAATGACAACTACGTGAATGACTGGCTGTACAGCAGGGAAATCTTTTTTCCTCCAAGGGCTCGTTTGCTATTTGTAACATTATTCGAAACTAAAAATAGCTTATTTTATTCGGTCAAACTAGTTTTGCCGCACTCTTAAAACTTGTACAATAGCAGCCTGCCTGTGCAGCCTGGTGATTCTGAGTCACCAACATACGCCTTTTGTCATAAGATGAGCGAAAAATATGCTCTGTTCTTATGAAAAGCATAATAAAACAACTGTTCATATCCATCCGTCTTGTCGCAAACCTGGGGCGGGGTACGTTGATTTGGTAGGTGGTACGATATCTGACACTCGGTCTAACGCACCGTCGGTAGCCGCACCAAATCACGTCGACATTTCACAGCATGCGCTTGTACTAAATTGCAGATCTACACTCTATAACTAGCTTGACACGAGCCCCCAACATGCCTCAACCTAATGAAAGAAAACTCAAGGCAATTTAGTACGTTTTAAAGATTACTATAATTTACCAACAATAACAGGGAATACTCAAGAACAGGTAACTTGGTAATAGGTTGTCTCCCTTAACTTGGCTGGTCCCCTAGGTCGTCCCGTTCCCAATTGTTTCCCCTTACATCTAATTTGTCCAGATAACTAATGAGTCACTGTTCAATTAACCTTAAATCTAATCACACACGCAATACACTACTTCGCACAACACACGCTCGCCACTTATCTCGTTACACCAAAAGTCACGTGCACATGGAGGACTCCTCTGTTCGACGTCCTAGAACTGTTTGGGTCACTGTCAGTTGCAGCGGCTTCTCTGTCTCCAGCGCAGAGACTCTGGCACTGTCTTGTTTACCATAGACTCTGGCACTGTCTTGTTTACCACAGACTCTGGCACTGTCTTGTTTACCACAGACTCTGGCACTGTCTTGTTTACCACAGACTCTGGCACTGTCTTGTTTACCACAGACTCTGGCACTGTCTTGTTTACCACAGACTCTGGCACTGTCTTGTTTACCACAGACTCTGGCACTGTCTTGTTTACCACAGACTCTGGCACTGTCTTGTTTACCACAGACTCTGGCACTGTCTTGTTTACCACAGACTCTGGCACTGTCTTGTTTACCACAGACTCTGGCACTGTCTTGTTTACCACAGACTCTGGCACTGTCTTGTTTACCACAGACTCTGGCACTGTCTTGTTTACCACAGACTCTGGCACTGTCTTGTTTACCACAGACTCACTCGTGTCGCTCTTGCTGTGGTCTTGCCGTGTGTCATCCCGGCTCTTCCGTCCCTTTAGATATGGGCGTTGATTCAATGCAGCAGCTCTCAGGGACCGACGTTCCTTCACCAGATTCAGCTTTTACTGGTTTCATCAAACAGCTGTCGGTACTGAAGCACTATACACTCCGTCGTAGAGCGGGTCGACGCACCTCTGAAATCAACCGTTAAGTCGACACACTTCTCAGGCAGGGTTGCAGTGAAGACTTTAGACAGCTTTGAGCCGACTTCAGTCAACTTTACTCCACACAAGTTGCATGCGAAAGACCCAGACGCTGATGTCACTCACCAGAAGTTTCTAGCCCGAAACGCTGAGCTAGCATCTCGATCTTTCTGTCAAAAACCCCGTTCCATTGGCCAGTCATGCCACCTGACACACCACAACTAATCACGCCTCAAAGCCACCACGAGCATAGGCTCCCACCCGCGCCCGCGTAAATGACGTAATTTCTGTCTTTAGAAATTACGTCATTTCTAGAGTAAAACAGTAATGTTTGCATTTTTCAGACATTGCCTATTCCAAGTTTATCCAAAACATCTGGTTAGTTCATAGCACCATAAAATATGTTTATTTGTCTTCCTTTCTCTGCCTCAGAAAATGTGCATGTATTGTTTTCTTCCATCCCCGTATAGTCTGTCAAAACATTTGCACCTCGAATTCTATCGGTAATTATGTACTGAAACCATTTTAGTCTGATGTATTGTATTTTTTTTGACCAAGGTAATCAGATATTTAATTTGTTTTCCGTTTTGAAGAAACATTAGAATATACTTGTTCTTTCTGTTAATATTTCATAAAACTATTTGAAAGATTTCGTAATAGAATTAATTAATTTTGCAGATTTTGATGTCTCTATATTGTTCTTAATTGTAATGCCTGCTGAATGAATACATTGGTTAATTACCCTACCACATCCCATGTATGTAACTATATTGTAACTCCGTACTTTCCATTAATCTCACCAGCTAAGAGTAGAGTGCCAGATTCATTATTTTGTTTATTGCTCTGTAACCTGTTTTGAATACAGAATATATCCTTGTTGCTCAGCTGAAATATAGTATTTAAATTTATTGGTTGTGCCATCACTTCCTTTGATGTTTCCAGCTTAATGCAATAATAAAATTCTTTACATACATTTAATACATATTTCCAAAGTTATTTATGTGATGGGTGTAATTGTACCTATTTGATCTATATTTATTTACATCTACAAGCTTAGGGTATATCTTTAACACGATATCTTTTCATTGGTACTTAGTAGTCAGCTTCTTAATCCAAGATAACTTAAGTGCTTTTATATAGGTAAATATGAGATATCCTAAACTTCCATTGTTTTCACTGATTTTCGTATTTATCTTCTCAGGGTTCAAATTCCAAATGAACTTAAAGCATAGTCTTTGAAGATCCCGTATATCTGTAATTGTGAGGTTGTCAATAAATGAGTTATGTTAAAATTAATAACTTTAGCTTTTCTACCAACTGGTGGGATAACTCTTTAGAGCCAAGACTAAAGCTCATTCGCCACGCGTAGTAAGCGGTTGCGCGACAGCGCTACTTGTCCCAGCCCACGCGTCGCCTGTATCTGTACGACGCACTGTTGTACCACAGTAGAGTCTGTCGAGTGTTTAGTTCTGTGCGTAAATGAACGAATACATAAGGGGAGAAAATACGGGAACCGTAAGGAATTGTTCCTCTTTCAATTACTTCCTTTAAAATCTGAAAAAATCAACCAATCAGGTATTTTCTCCATGTTAAAACCACGTGAAGGTTTGTTTACTTCAGCGCCATTATGACATTCGTAGCAGGTTACTCAATTCGACGTGGATTTGTACTCAAACAACCGAAAATGAGAAGAAAACAGTAAGTAATATTAAAATTCAAAGGTATATTCTCATTAAATATATGCCTGTTTTGTGCTTTTGTGTGTGTATATATTTTAAAAATTTTTTTCTGATTGTCGAACTTTTGACCTACAGCCCCATTTTGTGAGTTCTCGGTCCGATACAGTTAAAGTCTTTCAGTTGATTTTACTACAAGACAACAAAACGTATATTTCTTAAAATATACACCACGTAAATCTATTTTAAATGATCTTTAAAACGGAGTATCACACATAGTTGTTGTTAATGAAGGATATTAAATATAATTTTTTTAAAAATACCAGTCGAGATTTCATTCGCGGTCATTCTCTGCTGCGTACACCGGGGTCGAACGGGCTACCGCAGCAGCTGCGTATTGAAATGTTTATGTGTGAAAGTTGCCGAAGTATTTCGTTTTTGCATCGCATCTAAGTCTAACGAGGCAGTGACAGCTTCTTCTCCATTTGTAACTCGGACATGGCGGAAACAAAGAAATAAACCGGTGACAGTAGCTGAAAGAACATCCCCTGACTGGAATGGAACCAGCCGCTTTGGTAGCCAGACGGCGACGGCGCCACGTAGTTAGTGTAACACTGATTGCCAACGACGGATTGAGTAACGAGAGGATTACATGTTGGTATCTGGGTCTAGACCAGTAACAACCAGTATTGTGAGAATGTGCAAAACGGTATACATGCTCGAGAAACAGTGCGCGTGTGAGATAGAAATTTGCAGGTTCCTTCTTCACGCGAGGCTGCTGACATTTGTTTACAGAAACGTTCCCAAAACGAGTTTTAAAAAAGACTATGTCACGAAAACGAGTAAAATTTTTTTTAGATAATTAACCGTTCGAAGCAGAAAAACATGTAACAACGTTTCTTAAAAGATAAGTCGACAAGTTACTGTTCAGATTAACACGACAGTAAAAGTACAGTAAGTAGGACTGTAACAATGAGATTCGATTCGGGCCGGGAGTGTAACTTCCCTTAACGGTCCCATTTCTCAGCCCCAAAGGTTCCCTTTCGGGGCCGATGTACTCTTGCAGGCTGGGTCTGCTCTGACACGGGCAAAAGTGAGTGAGGCGAAATAAAAGAATTGGTAAATGTCAGTGTGAGAGGGATAAATAATCGTGAGACTCCTGTCACAAGAAGGGAGGGAGCGGGTACCCAGTCTTACAAGCTGCTAGTGCAGAAGCGGTGCAGGGTGCATCGTGGCAGGGTGCATCGTAGGGACGGAATTTATTTTGCACGGGCATCAAGGAGAGCCCCCAGTGAGAAACTGGTAAGATTTTTCTTTAACTGTCGCAGAATGTTACTGATGTCTTCTTGGTGCTGGTTAGAATCATGGTAACGGTGGTAGGTGAGAGGGCAAGATAATAGTCTTTGTAAGTATAAGGGATAAATCAGTGATAAGAATGTAATGCATACATCAAAGCAGGGTTAGATGATCCCAGGAAACGAGAGTTGACACAAAAAAGCCTAACATGTGTAGGAGACGATGTGTTAATGTTAAACGTCAAGATGGTCGACTCGGTGACAAGCCAGCGACAACATTAATAATTGAAGGAAGGTTGTGTACCGGCTTTCAGAAAAGTATTATTTGAGTGAACGACGACGAAGAAGAAGAAGAAGAAGAAAAGTATTGTTTAGATAACGGATTGAGGTGGCTAGAGCGAACCAAGCGTGATTGTGGTCTTCCTGTTATCAACGATGGATTGTTGTGGCTTCAAGGAGAAGCGTATTGTTTCTGGTTATAAGGTCTATGGACAAAGCTTTTCAACTTTAGAAACAAGACCCTCTTCTTTGAGTTCTCCATATTCCCCAGTGCAACTACTTACCTTCGCTTCATAAGTAACAAAAAGTTTATGAAATGCTAGAATCCTGGCTATAAACGGTATGTCACGGAATGTAATATACTTAATACTGTCTGAATGGAATGTCCATAAAACATGGCGACTGAGGTTTATTTTGGCGGTGCGTTTACTTTTGTTGATGTTATCTCATGAACCTGATCACGTGTCTACAAAATTTACCTTTATCACCTAGTATGAATACCTCGACAGAGGCAACATATTGCAACACACAATTATAAATATCTTTGCGTTGAAGTATTAACTTTTTTTTTTTAATGGATAGGAATATTCTTCAGGTATTTCAGGCTGAGTTGAGGTTCCTGGTTTAATGCTTACATTGATTACAATGTTAATTTACTTTTTTCTCCCAAAGACTAAAATATACCACATGCGCAAACGTGTTTTCGTTAGAACTGATGTCTGTCGTCAGAATATGGCGACGAAGGCAACAAAATAAGTGTTAAGCTGCTATTGTTCTTTTTTGTTTGTTTGTTTGATTGTTTATTTACTCTTTGCGCGAGTGATGGTAGGGTGAGGAAAACTAGCAACGACCTTCTGACACTGAGCCGCAACTTAAGACTATAGGTGGCTGAAATAAGAGGACATCTCGGCCTTGAACTGCAGGTTAACTGCAGGTTAACTACCACCAGTCCTATGATAATGGCTTCTGTGGAAAACAGTAAGACTGGGGAAACTTATGCAACGAAACGTTTGAGGCGAACATCTGTACGCCACTATTTAGGAGAGGTCGTATTGACAATCAAAACAGACAATTCATTAGTGTAACCAGTCTCACCTGCCCTTTAAGTGGTTACCCATGGATAGGCCAATAGTGCAAGAAACACAGAGCCAAAGAGACAGATCGGCTTTATTTTACCTCCATAAAGTAAATGGTATGATGGACTGATGGTGCCACATTTCTTGGTCAGTCAAAAGCCTTATTCCTCTTCGTAAGACCACAAGTGAATCGTAAAATAAAATTATGAAAGAAAGACTGAATTACAGGAAAACCTCACTGATTCCTCTCTGTTTCTCATTGAAGGAAAATCCCAATGCATCCGAAATTGCCAACTCCGACTATTCATTATCTTAATCATCAAACTCTTTAGAAAACTGCCAACCCCTTCCCCTATCCTATATTTTTGCTTGAGAATGTTGACTAAAGTCTAATTTATTTACTATTTACTGGGAAATTTATTGAAACTCTGTGCGGAGTAATTAAATTATTTAAAATTGAATCATCTCAGATAAATTATTTCATTCTTGCACTGTTTCACATAAGCTTTGGACTGTAATAGTAGTTGTATGCTAACAGTCTGTAAACAAGAAAAAATGAAATCAGAACCAAGTCCCCTGAAATAGAATAAAATTTATGTATTCGTCTGCCGATGTCAGTAAAATTATTTTCTCCTCAAATATTGATTTGAATAGAAATAATGAAAGGTGTTTTTAAGCATCATGATGGTAACCTTCGAGTGGGCTTTGGTTTCTGTGCACAAGTAGAGTTTAAGGTAGTATCACCTTCGTGTCCAAGAATGAAACCAAAGAAAAGTTATCACGATTGTAGCGGTAACACCGAAGTGTTTCAGTAACAGCGACTAGGTGTACTTTTACGTGTCACGTGACACTCCGTTGGGTGGGCGTTGTGCCTGAGTAACAAGAGGTCATAGCGCAGGACAGGTTACTTGACGGTATCTCGAACAGTGTCAACAAGTTGTGAGAATGTTTGTGTGCAAAATGATAGGCCCCAGAATTAGTGTGCGTGTGTGCGCATGTCACTAAGCGTTCGAGAGTAGAATGTGCATGTCACGTGAAGTTGCTGACATCTGTTTACAGCAACGTTGCGAAAAATAAAGCTGCATACAAGTTTTAAAACTAAGGTAGTACATATTACTAAAATGAGTACACCAAGAAAACAAACTACCGTATCGCGATAATGTAAAAGCAATAATGTATCCTAAAGGATAAGAAGACATAGGTGAGGGTTAAAGACAGTAAAAGTACAGTAAGAAGGACGAAGGATAGGAAGACATAGGTGAGGTTAAAGACAGTAAAAGTACAGTAAGAAGGACGAAGGATAGGAAGACATAGGTGAGGTTAAGGACAGTAAAAGTACAGTAAGAAGGACGAAGGATAGGAAGACATAGGTGAGGGTTAAGGACAGTAAAAGTACAGTAAGAAGGACGACCGCTGTAATAGTGAGATGTTGCCTTATGTGACACTCACACAAAAGTGAGACGAAACAATTTTAGCTTTGTTCATGTTCTACAGACCTGGGAGAGGAAAATGAAAGAGTTTTTAAAAACCATTGTGAGGAATATACACACAGCAAATATAAAAATAAGGAATTGATAATATTTCAAATCTTGTTTATATATCATTGTGACAGTCTTGCTGGAAATAAATCTATAAATCAAAAATATTTTCTTACTACCGACAGCCTGCTGGAGCCACACATATTCAAAGCCACTAACACAAGGAAGTTTTCTTTTTAAGAAATAAATCCGAAATGCGCTTAACATTTTCTTGTAGATGTAACGTGTATACATGTAAATTTTTTATGGGAAGTTTTGTGATCAATATAACTATGACAAAGTTAGTATATAATACACCTAACCTATGTTGTCTCCAAAAGTCAATAACATCCCAGATCGCCATAGATTATTTTATTTAGTGTTTAGAGATGAGCATGTACACCTTTTCAACAGTCTCAAACCTATGGAAACTCCAGATTTCCGAGATGTAAGAAAGTTTTGGTAAAACCTGAGAATCGAACATCTTGAAAAATACGTTTCTTGGTAAATTTTCGATTTAACCTTGGCATTTTATAAGCTTGGTTCCGATTTTGGCCTTAGCAGCAAAATCCTCGACAGCCTGGGAGAGGGAGAGTTTGTAAAATAGAGACCTGTAATCGTGAATTATTTTCCCAGTATTTAGTAGTATGCTCACAGGTTATAATTAGACTGACACTCTCTCATACATCTAGTCAGAGATTTCTGGTGTCCAACCAGTGTGGCAATTTTGTTTCTTATAAAATCGTTTGCTCTATGTTCTTTGTATGTGATCCGGAGCAGCATCCTCGAGAACTTGTTCTCAGTTAATGTATCTTGACTAGGGGGACTAAGGTCAACACAAGAACTAAGGTTTGTACTATTTTCTCGGAACAGATAGGCTTATCAACCATGCCATGCTGTAGTAGTTTAATTACCCCAGCACCGTGTATATATATAGTCAATTAGGTGAAGCATCTAGTTTGTCTGGAAAGACACAAATTAAACAAAAGAGAGGTTTCTTCTTATTTTTATCATATATTGTTATGATATATTCTTATCATCGATTTAAAACTGCGATTGTGCAAAAGTTTAATTTCCAAATAGCCTGTTTTTTTTTTTACTTTTACCATTCAGAAGAAGGCAATGAAGTATTCAAATGAATTAGACATAAGCGTACGTGTCTGTGCATATGTGTACTGTGTACATGTAAACTAAAATGCATTCACCAAAAGTATGTATGAAACACGGAAGACACAGCTGGATCTTTCTTGTTACTGTGGATATTAAAAGTTTACATAAGAGTTAGCTCTCCCATAAGGTTTTTGTACATAAAAGTGCTACATTTTTTCTACTCTAACCCATCCACCTGCAATCCATGTATCCTGCTGATTTCTCTTCCTTTTTACGTTTATTTATTTTTAATCTCCAGCTAGAAGATTTGATATAAGTTAACCACTGCTTATTAAATTCTTGAGATTTCATAGTAATAAATGCGTTAAATTCCTCAGTCTTGTATCTTTTATTTAGTTGGAGAAGAAACACTTTTTCCATTATTGGCTATTTCTTTTCTATTTTGCATTAGTAAAAAAAAAAAAAAAAAAAAACAAAAACAAACAAACAAAAAAAAACCCCCAAAACAACCTTTTCTCCAAACAATATGAGAGATCCATTTAAAAATAAAATTATACTTGCATTTTACAGACATTGCCTTTTCCAAGTTTATCCAAAACATCTGGTTAGTTCATAGCACCATAAAAGGTGTTCATTTGTCTTCCTTTCTCTGCCTCAGAAAATGTGCATGTATTGTTTTCTTCCAGCCCTGTATAGTCTGTCAAAACATTTGCACCTAGAATTCTATCGGTAATTATGTACTGAAACCATTTTAGTCTGATGCATTGTATTTTTTGTTTACCAAGGTAATCAGATATTTAGTTTGTTTTCCCTTTTGCAGGAACATTGGAATATACTTGTCCTTTCTGTTAATATTTCATAAAAATTTTTGAAAGATTTCAGAATAGAATTAATTAGTTTTGCAGATTTTGATGTCTCTATATTGTTCTTAATTGTAATGCCTGCTGAATGAATACATTGGTTAATTACCCTACCACATCCCATGTATGTAACTATATTGTAACTCCGTACTTTCCATTAATCTCAACAGCTAAGAGTAGAGTTCCACATTCATTATTTTGTTTATTACTATATAACCTGTTTTGAATACAGAATATATCCTTGTTGCTCAGCTGAAATATAGTATTTAAATTTATTGGTTGTGCCATCACTTCCTTTGATGTTTCCAGCTTAATGCAATAATAAAATTCTTTACATCCATTTAATACATATTTCCAAAGTTATTTATGTGATGGGTGTAATTGTACCTATTTGATCTATATTTATTTACATCTACAAGCTTAGGGTATATCTTTAACACGATATCTTTTTATTTGTTCTTAGTAGTCAGCTTCTTAATCCAAGATAACTTAAGTGCTTTTATATAGAGGCAAATATGAGATATCCTAAACATCCATTGGACAGTTTTCACTGATTTTCGTATTTATCTTCTCAGGGTTCAAATTCCAAATGAACTTAAAGCATAGTCTTTGAAGATCCCGTATATCTGTAATATTGAGGTTGTCAATAAATGAGTTAGGTTAAAATTAATAACTTTGGCTTTTCTACCAACTGGTGGGATAACTCTTTAGAGCCAAGACTAATGTAGTGAGTTTTTCTTCGATCAAATTTGCTTTGCTTGCTATTCTGTTTGCAAAGTGATTAGTGGAATATGTAAGGTCAATCAACTGACATTCAGTTTAGTCTAATTGAATCAGACAGGCGGTAAGGCAGACAGATATTCAATCAGTGACTTGAAGTTTCACTGTAGAGTGCTGTTTGTTGCCCCTGGCGGTGGTCTCCCCTCCCCAGCACCCTATTCTTCGTCTGATCACGAACTTATATCCCCTTATATTAACTTATAGTAAATACACGTCCATGGTCTGATGTATGTTTGAAACTTTTTGGAAAAAAATGAGCTGTTGACAGCAGAATCCCATGATTATTAAATGACATTATGAAGCCCTGTCGACACATGGAGCATTCCAACACCACCTCGATCCGATGACAATCTGCTGTCATGTCATGTCGTGTCCTGCAGTTCACCTCACAGGTGTTCCATGCACTTTGCTTCTTAGTTCTTTTGCTTTTTTTAAATTAATCTCTATATCCTCTTATATCCTCTTATTATTATTATTATTATTTTATTTTATTTATTTATTTATTTTTTCTGAATATGCCGTTTTCTCCGCGGCCCGGACGTTCCATACGCTGACCTATACGATAGAAATAACCTACAAAAAATTCCCTCCTCTCTCTCTAACACACGCGCGCGCGCAAGAGCGAGCAAACATTACAGACTAACCCACCTGTTTCAGACGAGAGATGGCGGCCTTGATGTCAGTTGCTGCTGTGGTGCTGGTAGCTGTGATAGCTTTGGTGGTCGTCATACTGCTTCCCGAGTCTCCAACTCCACTCACAACCTCCATTGATGCAGAATACGATTATATCATAGGTGAGGAACTAATGAATCAATCATAGGAACTAATGAATAGGTCATTATGTTGTATATGTCCACCCAAGTGAGAAACTAATGAACAGATGAAACTTATAATAACTGTTATGTTGTGCACCAAAGTACGTTAAGGTGGGAGACACCAACATCATCTTCACGTTGTCCGTCATTAATCTCAGATTCATCGTTGATCCTTGATAGACAAGTTACAGCTGTCTGTCAGTCTGACTGTTGTGATAGATAAGTTATAGTCGTCTGTAAGTCTACTTATTGTTATAGGTTACAGCTGTCTGTCAAGCTGCCTATGAGTTCCGCCACATTCTCTCTACACACGCTGTCGCCACTCTTGTCTGTGAGTTTGTTCTATCTCGGCTTGATGGTTGCTAGCTGCCCCTCAAACCTTCTTCAGTCACTCCAGAAAGTACAAAACTCCTTTGCACTTCTATCGTTTAGAGCGAGGAAATGAGACCATGTCAGTCATCTTTTACGTTTTCTACACTGGCTCCTGCCTTGACTATTTCCAAAACAGTGGAACTCTCTTCCATTCCATTTCCTTCAACCAATCATAGAATATTTTAAATCGGCGCTTTAAGAAATTTGTTCCACGAGGGTTACTCCTAACTCCAGTCACCATAGTAGTCTGCCTGCTCGTCTTCCTCTGCAGATTTATCAATCCTTATTGTTTGTTCCCTGGTTGTCCCTTTGTCTCACTTGTCAGCATAGCTGTCCTTCCGTCCTTCGTATTCTATCCATTACTTGTACTTGTCGCAAGCCTAGTACAGACTTTTCTTAAAGTTCTCATCTTGCTGATGTGGAATGTGGACTCTGTCGAGAATACAGACATTTGACAACAACTGTATGAGCAGGTCGCTCTGAACATTTGAAGTGAGACACAAAGCAATGAGTTTGTCCGTAGCACGGTCAACGCCGTCTAGGGACACAAGCAACCTCCTTTCAGGCGCTGGTTGGTCTGGTTTGGCCACGTGACCAGGCATGACACTCTAAGACAGGGGTGGGCAATTAATTTTCCCAAGCGGCCGGATGAGAAACTGAGATGGTTCTAGAGGGCCGGACTAATATAGTTAACTCAGTTTTATCCAATACTGTATATATAGTATATTTACTGGTGGGCGGCCAGCGGGCGGGCCGGTCAGAGACAGGAGGCGGGCCGGATCCGGCCCGCGGGCCGGCGTTTGCCCAGGTCTGCTCTAAGACTTTCTTTCAATGTACATTGGATGGGGTAGACGCTAAGATGAAAGAAGAAGTGGACTGGTTGTTCCAAGCAGGAATTGTCGACTCATCTCGACTTGTCAGCCCCAGTGTGTATGAACTTGCTCCCTCCGACAACAAATATAACTATCAACAACTACCTGACAATAGACGAATGAATGAATTAAAGCAAATCACGAGTACTGTCTTTCAATAATAACCTTGTTACAACCGAGTATGATATAATAGATGTATATTGTCACAGGGATACACTGAAACCGGAGCAAGAGAATGACGGGCGAAAAATCAGCTGGAATACCAACCGTGCCAAACAAGATTTTGTCTGCGTTGCAATGTACCTTGCTGTGTTTTATACTTACATTATTTATTTGTACAATTGCCAATGAATGAATACAAGGTCTGAGATGCCGTTTGTTTTTCATGTGCTTTAGTGGGGGCGGGGTCAGCGGGCTGCGTGCTGGCCAGTCGGCTGTCCGAAGATGATGACGTGCGTGTCTTGCTGCTGGAGGCGGGGCCAGACGACCAGGGCGTGACAGCTTTTTCTGTTCCTCTTTATGGCGCGTGGAATGTGCGGAGGAAAGACTTCAGCTGGAACAGTTTCACTGAATCTCAGAGCCACAGCCTAGAAGGCTATAAACAAAAGGTGACAGTGGAAAGCTAACACTGACACATAGATTGGAGGACACACACACAGAGTGGTGGTGTACATGTATCCCTGTGTTAGAACTCATACTCATGTAGTATTTATGATTTGGTTTATTTGATTACATAATAAGTAACCTATAATCTTTAAATAATCAGTAAACGGCATATAAAAAAGAGGAAAGAAAAGGATAAAGTGAGAGAGAATAAAGTATGAATGTATTAACTGATACAAAGTACTCATTGGACAGGTCTATGTGTCTGTACGCGTGTGCACGCATGAGTGCGTACATGTTTGATATTATAAAGAATTTTGCGTGTATGTACAGATACCTATGTATGTGCAGTTATTCGATTTTGTGTGAGGTTTACATTGTATACTATAAGCACAATTGACTTGCGAATATGTCAGTTCCCCGGATAGAATGAAAAAATAAAATATTTTGCATGTTGTATCTTTGTCTCATAAGCATTGACGTTTATATGCACACACAATAAAAAATCAAATATTTGTTTTCAGTAGTTATAAGAACAATTTGTCATGTATAGAATAAACACTGTTTTTTCTTTCTGGAAAGAAAACGATGTTTACAAGAGGGAAGGTTCTGGGCGGAAGTTCCAACCTTAATGCGATGATCTACATCCGGGGCAGTCGCCATGATTATGATAATTGGGCCAAGTCCGGTGCAAAAGGCTGGAGCTACCAGGATGTATTGCCCTACTTCTTGAAGTCGGAAGACATACTTAGTCCAGATTTGTTGGATTCTAGTACGTGCTGAACGTAACAGATTACAAAACAGAAAAAAAAAAATGAAAAGCGATAGAATAAAATAAATGATAGAGTAGTCTGACAATAAACTGGATTTCTGAATAATCAATATCTTTCATTTCATTCTCAGCACTTCTACATCTTTTTTCTTGTCTACCACACGTTCAGTATTCTTTTTCTCCCCTTTACAGTTTAGCCTCAGAAGATAACTGTTTCTGTAATAAATCATGATATAGATTGCGCTGTCTTCGCAGAGTACCATGGGAAAGGAGGCCCTCTAAAGGTAGAGATTCCGGACACCACACAACTGGCACAAGAGATCTTACTTGCTGGAAAGGAGCTGGGCTACCCCGAGGTGGATCCCAACGGCGAGACTATGCTAGGTGAGACCGTGTTCATTCAATATCGTGTTGGTTAAGAAATATTTTTTAAGTCTCTATATTAGAAGGTCAGAAGGATGAGCAGACGGGAGGTGAGTAAGAAAGAAACAATGCTTGTTAGACCCGAAATTTATTCATTTAAATGAGCAACATAATTAAATATTTGTTTGTTTAGGATTGTCACGGACCGTCCGCAGACATGCGCATTCTTTCCACAAACCAAAATATCCTGATCGCTTGAGGGTGGGCGTACCTTCTTAGAGGCACAAATAATTATTCAATTCAAATACAATGTCAAATGAAACAAAGGCAAAATATCCACACTGATAGATTCACTCCTTCATTCGCCACACAAGATATATTACCAATATGTTATCATTCATCCCACGTACTATTAAAGTTAACAATGAAATCGACTCTCATAAAATATTGTCACTGATGAAGAATAAAACAAAATGTTCGTTCTTGATGAAACATTAACCTTTTATATTAAAGTCTCTGAGACCCTCCCAAGTCCTCTATTCTAATCAGTCCCACTGATCTTCTTTCCACGAAGTCTATTTATTATTGAAAATAAATAGTTTTTACGGTACCACAGTTTACGAGCAGACGTCTCGGTCTTGCGCATGCGGCCGCCTCCTAGGTGTTTGGCCGGATGATGTTAGATCAGCTGAAGGCCGGGAGGAAACCTTTCCTCGACCGGCGCTTACTCTCAGGCTGTTAAGAACTGTCCCTTCCAGGCGACAGAGAGAGAGGTCGGTGCCCCAGTGTGTGGTTTCTTGACCCCGCCAAGAAACTGTACTGCGGGATGCCCAAGCCACAGAGCTCCCCCACGGTGCGAACACGGACTACAGTGACTCACGACCTGTGAAGTACATCCACCTGTAGTTTACCCACGGTATTACTTTCCGTAATACTTTTTCCGCTGTCGCAGCAGTTGCGAGAAAGTCCCGAGAAAAATCCACCAGCTCTCACTTTTGTTCCGCCGTCTGCTCTCTGCCCACCGTTATTTTCTCTAACGTTATTTTCCTCTATCTTTTACGTCACCTTATTTTGACGTCCCAGTTTACGTCATTTGCTCAAGGGCAAACAACTTAAAGCCCACTACGCTAAATCAGATCAACCACGGTTGTCGATCTTCCCTCCTAACCCCCTCTACTAAGTACTTATCCGTTACAAGGATAAGATGCTTAGCTCATTTCCCAACCCCATTGTCTGATTGTCGTATTTTTTTTGTTCAGATATAACCTGTTTCTTTCAGGTTTCAGCAAGGTGCAGGCGACCCAGAAGAACGGTGTCCGCTACAGCACGTCACGCGCCTTTTTACACCCTGTCCTTGACCGCTCTAATCTGCATGTTGGGGTCAATGCTCACGTCACTCGAGTGTTGATCGAAGACGGAGTGGCGAGAGGAGTGGAGTTTTTGAAGGATGGGATCGTGCGCACAGTTCGTGCCAAGAAGGAAGTGATTGTGTCTGCTGGTGCCATCGGGTCTCCACAGATCCTGATGTTGTCAGGGGTTGGTCCCAGAGACCATCTAGAGTCTCATGGAGTAGGTGCTTCTACCGTCTTTTGTTACATTTAATAAGTTCTGTTTGTGGACGTATAGGTTAAGAACGGAAGAGGCTCTTCACTAAGATTTGGATAAATGAATACCTTTCACTGAGGTTTTCTTGGTGATTAGAGAAAAAAAGCTAACAGCTGCTGGTTCTTTTCCATAACTGCTTTTGTTCACCGTAAAAGCAACATAGTTCGCAACCCTCTTATCATCCCGAACTCGTCTCTTTATTTTCACGTCGCTGTCTTCAGATCAAAGTTCACGCTGACCTACCCGTGGGTGATAACCTGCAGGATCACCTCTTTGTGGACATCGGTATTAGCATCAACGACTCCATCGGTATCTCCTGGGAGAAGGCAAGCAGTTTGTGGGAGCATGCCAGGTATTGGCTCTTCGGGAAAGGTAACTCACTTTTTTCCAAAAGAGTCTGTGGTAACTCTTAAGTTCTCAGCCATAATTTAGCTTACTGGAAAGAGCTTGTGTGTGTGTGTGTGCGAGTGGGCTAGTCAGGAGACTTTTCCCATCAAGTTTAAAACTGATAGTTTTCTTACATGAAATGTACTTCTGACCTCTTTCCCACCCACCCCAAAACAAACAAAGAAAGAAACAAAGAAAGAAAGAAACAAACAAAGAAAGAAACAAACAAAGAAAGAAACAAACAAATAAACAAACAAAGAAACAGAAAAACTAGTGATTTTTTCAAAGACCTTTACCTTTTTTGTATCTTCAGGAATCCTCATCTCCACGTACGGTACAGAGACCCTTGCTTTCATAGCAAGTAATGAAGAAAAACGAAAACTAAGATGGCCAGATGTTGAGCTTCATCTGCATTCTTTCCTTTCCATTAGAGATTCCGACACTCTCACGGCAGAGGTGAGAAAAAGACATTCATCCAATCAACAAAGCAACCAGCCGATATTTCCACCTTCTTTTAGTTCCTCAGATATTTCTTTAATATAATATATAACACAACATAATATTATACTATAATATAATATTTTAGTATTTAATAATTACTTTCTTTTCTGAGAAAGATCTTCTGAGGAATTGTTTACTGTTATTTCTGGTAATTTCTGGTTGATAAATAGTTTATATTAGTGCATGAAAAGTGAGAATGTGACTGCCTGATCGACAATAAAGATCACGAAAGTGTGTAGCAGAACAGCCTTCGACTGAATCTCCGTTAGGTTTTAGCCACGCATTTCACGACACCTTTGCTGTTGTTCGTAGAACCTACAACGACAGTCTGGAAGAAAAAATAAAGTGGGAATGTCATGCTTATGCACGCTGCTAAACTCTCTCAGCGTGGGGTCAGTGCGCCTGCGCAGTGGGAATCCTGTGGACGACCCCGTCATTGACCCGCACTATTTAGAGAGGTCGGAAGACGTGGAAGTCATTCTGTACGGTAAGTGAGGCACTGACCACTCGTCCCTCCGTTCTTCAATCTTAGCTTCCTCCTCCCCAAGCCATTTAAAGACTAGTGACTAAAGCTGTAGAAAGAGGAGATTGTAAGACCTCTAACATTTTACCATGTGTTCAGTTTTTCTATTAAAGAAGGACAAATATTTATGTTTACCGTCTTGGACTTATTGATTGTTTCTGATTCCTTTGCTTATAAGTAGTACCAGGGCTTCTGCTAAGGCTAAATTCTTTGGGGTCCCAGGGACCCCTTCTTTAGATTTTTAAGGGGTCCCTGTTCTTCGCCCAACTTTGGAGGGGACCCCGTCGACAAAAATTGAAGGGGTCCTCCGAACTTTTAATGCGTACTGTATGCAATTTTTTGCGTAAGCAGATGCCCTGAGTAGTTCATTTCTAGATAATTATTATTATATTGTCCGATAATTACAACAGATTGAAAAATACGGATTGGTATAAACGTCAGGTATAAAAGTCTGTAAGGAGCTGGTGAACACTTCTGCTTTACGGAAATTTGGAGCGGAACTGGTAGACAAACCGCTGAGCACATGCGCGGACAAGCACGCGCCGGACTCTGACGATTACTGGCGCTGCGCCATTCGCTACTCCGTGTCCACGGCCTTTCGTCCCACCGGCACGTGCAAAATGGGTGACGTCACTGACAACACCACGGTGGTCGACAGTCAGCTGAGGTGAGTCGCTGTAGGGACTCGACAATAAAGCATTGGAAACGTCGTTGAAATTTTATTACATCTTGAGAAACCCTCAAAATATTACGTTTACGTTGCAGTTAGTAGCAAGAAAAAAAAAAGAGAAATATTTTCCTTACTTTTACCGTTTTCAGTTAACCATGGTAACACTGGTTATAATGAAAATGATAATTAATAATAAAGTTATTTTTTATTATCCTCTTTTGTGGTGAAATAAGAGATAGCCCGTAGAGTTAGTTACCTTTTGTCTTTATATAAAATTTAAAAGAGATTTGTGGTTTAGGTGAGCTGTGAAAGTAGAAACGGATGCAGTGCTTCTCGAACAAATCCTTTTGCAGGTAACCGCCACACTGTGGAACTCTTGACCCTAAATGATCTCAGATAACATTGATAGTTTACAACAGTCTCGAACGGTTGCTTTAAGACTTAGGTTACCGGCAGTTTGACATTCTGACCTGTCCTGTTGTGTTCAGGGTCAAGGGTATCCGCTGCCTGCGGGTGGTGGACGCCTCCATCATGCCCACCATCGTCTCCGGCAGCCCCAACGCCGCTGTCATCATGATTGCAGAAAAGGCCGCAGACATCATCCGGGGTCGCACCACCGTGTGACGTCAGCATCGGATCAAGTGGGGAAGACATTTTGGGATTGAATTCGCTCAAAACTTAAAGTTGGTTTGGTCTGAAACATCTGAGACACCAAGTCATGCCATCATCCATTCGTGGGAATGTGGAAGGGGACAGCTCGTTAAGCACAGCGCACATTTTAAAAACTTTATACAGTAAACATCAAGGTCTTTCTTCCACTTGTCATGTCGCACGAGGAAGACAGTGTCATTACAGTTAATACTAGCACTGCTTAACTATTTTTTGTTTCACAGCAAAATATTCCAGATTTTTATGTTTCTCGACACTTCGAAAAGTAAAATCTAATTTCCCCACAACTTTATTGACAACGGACACTCTATATAAAATCATATCCTGTTTTCAGTACAATTTCTGTCTGTCAAAAGTATTTTAGAGATCCAAAGAATGAGGCAACAGGTGGACTATTCATTCAGAAAGTGAAACCAGAACACAGCAAAACATTTTTCGTCAAAAAGCTTAAAGTTATTATACACTAGTTTTTTATTTTTTATTCAGCTCTTTTATGATCACCTCTAACACAAAGTGGAATATTATGCTAAGTACCTAAGTAATTGGCGACATTTAAAAAAAAAATCTGTTGTAGTAGACAGTAGTAGCGGACAGAGTTTTGGGAAAAAAATCGAGGGTTAGGTGGATAAGAGAGGGGAAGAGAGAAAGGATTGGCGAGTTGGAAGGGACAGAGTAGAGGTGGTAAAATCCCCGCACTCAGAAGTTTGAGTATTTTCTGTGTGAACGCTTCGCCTTAGAATAAAAACATCTGAACCCGTTACAGTGTTGACCTGTGTTCGTTATTGTGGTGAGACTAGGCAAGAAGCCCCCGTCCACCCTGCTATGTTTCTGTCTCGGCTGTGTGTTTACTAATGACAAAAAGAGCTTCGTGTCGCTTTTGTTTACATGTTTACATGTCACATTTAACAGTATGTCTCTTTTACGCGCTGCTATATGTGTTGGGAGATGGGGGTGTAGTTCCTCGGTAAGATAAAGTGTGTGGGGAACAGGTGTGACTTCTAGCCAACTCATGCACACTCGCACATGCACTCGTACACACTCATACACACACGGATAAGATAAGCTTGAACTCACACGCCCTCTGGTCCATTCCGGGATGCTCGACTCGCAGAGTGCACGCAGAGAAGGTGAGGGAGGGACAGGGGTAAGGGGGTTGGGTATTTTCTGCTTTTTGATGGATATATGGCGTTTCAATCAATCAGAGAGAGGGGGAGAAGTCAGCTGGATTTTTGAATCATTGGTCGAGTCTTAAGTGTTTCTGCCATTAAACTTTCTAAGGACCTGCGTGAATAAGGCCCGTGACTGACCAATAAATGTGGTATCATATTTTTATAGAGATAAAATAAACCTTCATAGTAGCTGAAGATCAAATGGAGACGCAGTTTTACAATTAACTGAAATGCAAATTTATTACAAACGATAATTTGTATGTCGAATATGAGGAAATATACTGAATAATCAGTGTAAGAAAATTACACACAATTATACTGCCGGACCTAATCGCTCATACACTTCTTCCCATCAGTCTACTCATTAACTTACATGTGAAATATTTATATCCTCTGGTTCATTTTGCTACAAAGAAAAAGCAAAAATGATTTTTAATGGAAATGTTAGGTAATATTTTAAATAGGGAAAGCACAGGTACGACATATTAAAAGTAGGCAAAGGGGACATGCTGTCGAATGTGACATGCAGATAACAGTGACGCATTTGCCAGCCATAAACACACCCACGGGACTCGAATATAAAAACTGTATAGCAAGCACCACATGCATGAAACAAGATCCTCAGACAACCCACTTTCTCTGGGTGTAGCAAGCGCATGCGCACACCAGTCGATGTGAAATCCTCTTCATCGCATTCTGCCGAGGATACGACGTTCGTTCATATATTTCCAGCTTTCGGGTGGTGCAAGAGAAAACTTCATACTGCAGGAATTAATTTGAGGATAGGCTTGTCACCGATGAAAGAAGTGGGCATGTTCCTGATTTTACACCTCTGGGAGATGTTGGATGAACTTTGAACCTCTAGTAAGGACGAACGCATTGCACTTGTTGAAGACATTGCACTGCATCAAAGGGACGACAGTACACACGACAGTACCGGGTGAGATGTAGCAGCTAGGTATCCTGTGTACTGTTAACAGCCAAATGTTTACCTTCAAACAGAAATTTTTGTAACTTAAGTGTAACGAAGCTAATTTCAGTCTTGTAGGGAGTTGTAGTCGTATGCAGTTTGCATGCATGAGTGTTTTTAATTTTTTTTTGTTGGTATTTATGTGTGTATGTGAGCAAATGTATTTATATGTATTCGTGTGTTTACGTGTGTTTGTGCGCACGCGCCCGCGGGATCAAGAAGAGTGTGAAAAAGAGGAAGTGAATGAGGAATTTTCTGATAAAAATATTTTTTTGACAATAATTTTTAAGAATCACGTAATTTTCGGGGAAAAAAAAGAGGCAGTTTCGTATTTCCCTGGATTACACATTGATTACAAACGATAATTGAGTACAGCCCAATGAGAAAACTAGCTGTATAATCAGTGTTATAAAACTCACATTTGTCCCGAACATAATGCCAGACTTACTCGCTCTCAAATACCTGTCTGTCTTTCCTTCTCTCTCTCTCGCACACTTCTTTTCACGAGTCTGCTCATTAATTTACGTGTAAAATGTTTACATTATATGTGGTAAGTGTAAGCTGTTGTACGGTGTAGAGATTTAAACTGCTTTTAAGATTTGTGAGTTGTGCATTCAGCCCTATGGTGCAGCGCACTATCAAGTCAGTGAACATCGCGGTATGGCATCCTGACCCTCGCTGACCCTCGCTGACACTGCTGACGCGAGTTGACGTTCGTGTCGCGCAACAGTTGCGCAAGCATGTCGGTGCTGGCCTGAGGTGCCGACGTCGTCGTCTCAAGTGTTTTGCTGGGGTTTTTTTTTCCTATTTTTTTTATTCATCTGCGCCGCGAGTGATAGGAAAGTTGGAACAAATCAGCGACAGTCAGTGTGACGCGGAGTCACGAGCTAGGACAGCACAACATGGCGACCTTGAACTGCAGGTTGACACCCGCCAGCGTTGGGAGAAATGCTTTCAGCTGAAGAAGATAAGACTGAGAACAAGTGTGAGGGTACTTATGCAACAAAGCGCTGGATGCCGACATCTGCACGTAACTGTTTTAGAAGAGACCGGGATTTGCTTATGTGAGAACAAAAGAGTGCATTTCCTAAACTAAACCCTTAAGCAAAAAAAAAAACACCAAACAAAAACAAAACAAAAACACAACAAAACCAACTCCCCCTCCAAACCCCCCCCCCCCCCCTAAAAAAAAAAACCAACGAAAAAATGTATGCTCTTAGCGCTTAAAACAAGAATGAGAAAAAGACAGTATAGAAGGGACGAAAACAAATAAAAAACAGTACTGACAAAAATAGAAGACAAATATAGCAAACGCAAAGAGAAACCAAGTAACAAGAACTGAAATTATCGCGATTCTGCAAAGGAAGACGAGTAGGAAAGTATCAATAAGCTGAAAGGGATGATAGTGAACAATGACTAGCATTGTGTGGACTTTTGTTAGGAGTGATGCTGAAGGAAACGATGCGTTGTCAATGTAAATTTGAAGAATTCAATTGAAGGTAGGTGGTGGATATGAAAAGGGAGATAGCTTCATTGGTTTGCAGTGCAGTAACTAAAAATCCTGTGAACATATGTTGTTGTTCTTCTGGAGTGATGCCGATAACAGTGATGCCGTGAACACGCCGAGGAGACGCGGACATCAAGGTAGTGGAGCCAACACCACATGCATGAGACAGAGCTGTCGACCTTCAACTTTTTTTGTGTGCAGCAAGCACACCCGCTAAGTGAATGCCAGACACTGTATGTGAAATCGTCTTCATATATACATCGTTCGTTCATACACTTTCAACTTCTTAAATAATCGGGTGGGGCAAGAAAAAAAAATTCTTGCTGAAATTAATGTAAGGGTAGGTTCTGGCCGATGAAAGAATTAAGCGTGTAGCAGGTCTTGCACGTCTCTGAGATGTTAGTTGAACTTTGACCCGCTGGTGAGGACAAACGTACTTCATTTGTTGGAGATAATACCCAGCACCACACAGGCGCCGCACTCCACACACAGCACTTCAGAGATATAGCAGCTTGGTGTCCTGTGCATCCTGAAAAACATTACTAAATAAACCACAGCTAGATTTTTATCTTTGGGAATACTCTCCAAACAAAGAATCTGGTGAGTTTTTGTAAAATTTAATCGTATCGAACAAATTTTAAAATTCGGTATCGTGTGCAGCTTAAGTGCATGCATGTCTTTTTTTTATTTGTACACGTGTGTGTGTGTGTGTGCATGCGCGCACGCGAGATCAAGGGACAAGTGAGAAAGAAAAAATAAACAGAGAATTATCTGATTCAAATATTACTTTTAACAATAATTGTAAATAAGAACGCACTTTATAAAACACACATACATGACAGTGCACCTACTGTTTGTTATGTTTCTAGAACAATGGCGGCCTTGACCGCAGTAGCAGTTGCTGTGCTGGTTGCTGTAGCTGCCCTGGTGGTCTTCACACTGATGACTCCAACTCCTCTTACAACATCCATCGATGCTGAATACGATTATATTGTAGGTGAGGTCAGATTTACTTTTATTTATAAAAATGGGTACTCGAGATTTTCACACGGACAGAAGGTAAGTCTCTTAATGACCTTTAACCTTCCATGACTAGACTCGGAAGAGCGGGCAAAAGAAACCATGTCTGCCGACTTGCATAATGAGATGAGTGTAATAAATATAAATAACGACTGTCACCATCTTTCATAGAAATGAAATGTGTATGTGAAACGCCCTATGTTTTAGTGGGGGCGGGGTCAGCGGGCTGTGTGCTGGCCAGTCGTCTGTCGGAAGATGCTGACAAACGTGTCTTGCTTCTGGAGGCGGGGCCAGACGACCAGGGCGTGACAGATTTGTCCGTCCCCTACTACGGACTGTCCATCGTTTGGAGTAAAGACTTCAGCTGGGACTATTTCACCGAATCTCAAAGTCCCATCTTACAAGGCTATAAAGAACAGGTGAATGCTATCCAAATAAGTTGCACCCAAATAAATGAAAACGCTTATACTGCGCACTAACTCATTTAACTAATAAACTTATTGATTAGTTAATAATTCTTATGTCATTCCAATCATTTGTCTATTTGAAAAATGTCGATTATTATTGTTACTATTGTTGTTATAAGAATATTATTATTATTTAAAGAAAATGTCGTGGCCCAGAGGGAAAGTGCTCGGCGGAAGTTCTAACCTCAATGCTCTGATCTACATCCGGGGCAGTCGCCATGATTACGACAATTGGGCCAAGTCCGGGGCAGAAGGCTGGAGTTACCAGGATGTGCTGCCCTATTTTCTCAAGTCAGAAGACATTCGTGTTCCAGAATTGCAACGCTCTAGTATGTTGTCACCGAAAGCTAATGGAATATTTTACCTATTCATTATAAGAACACCCAAATTATTTCTCGCACAGAGCTATAACGACAGAACCAGATTTAATGTGAAATTGTAGTAAGGATATATATATATCAAGCACGATATTTTTGTCTCACTAAGAATATATCTCTAGCTTTATTTTCTGTACTTTCTTAATTAAACTGTTTTGCTATGTATCCCGAAATTATAGTTCTGAAACAATTTTCTACAAAATTTACCATCTATGAACAGGTAAGAAAGGAAGGTTCTATTTTTACAGAGTACCACGGGAGAGGGGGCCCACTGAAAGTGGAGAGTCCAGAAACAACACAACTAGGGCAAGAGATGTTACGCGCAGGGAAAGAGCTGGGCTTCCCTGAGGTGGACCCCAATGGCGAGACGATGCTAGGCAAGATGACATTATTGAACTCGCTAATTATCTTGCAATTTTTTTCAAGAAAGTATTTTGGAGAACATCACGTTAAAATTTGAAATAACTTATATTTTCGGATGTCTGTCAGGTTTCAGCAGGGTGCAGTCCACCCAGATGAACGGTGTCCGCTACAGCACGTCACGCGCCTTTTTACACCCTGTCCTTGACCGCTCTAATCTGCATGTTGGGGTCAATGCACACGTCACTCGAGTGTTGATCGAAGACGGAGTGGCGAGAGGAGTGGAGTTTTTTAAGGATGGGACCCTGCGCACAGTTCGCTCCAAGAAGGAAGTGATTGTGTCTGCTGGTGCCATCGGGTCACCTCAGATCCTGATGTTATCAGGGGTTGGTCCCAGAGACCATCTAGAGTCTTACGGAGTAAGTTCATCTACTGACCGTAAGAATCCTCTACATCTTATCAATCACCCCCCCCCCCTTTTTGTAGTCACCTCCCTGCCTATGCTGTTGCTCGTTGTAAGTCCTCCTGGTCATCGTTCGTCTACGTCTGTATCTTTGCTATGTTACCGTGACATGACACGCATCTTATCAGTTGTGTCATCCATCTGTCTCATTTCAATTGACCTCAGATCAAAGTTCATGCTGACCTTCCAGTAGGCGATAACTTGCAAGACCATCCACTTTTGGACATGGGCATTAGTGTGAACGACTCTATCGGCATCACTGAAGAGAAAGCCGCCAGCTTGTGGCAACGTGCAAAGTACTGGCTCTTTGGGAAAGGTATTTCTGGGCTACTACTTTTGTCTGGAAAAATCTCCTGGACTGGTGATCAGAGTATTATAGAGGTAATATGTGTAGATGTAGATATTCTTGTGGCTTATAGTTGTGGGATTTACTTACATAAGTTAATTGTTTACGCTTGAAGACTTACGACAAGGTACCAGAGCTCGTTCGGCTTTGTCTGTTTGTTCAAACTGATAATGTTTTTGTATATTCAGCACAAAACTTAAGATAAATTGTGAATTTAGATATATGTCTTGTCACTCAATGGATAACGTTTATTGTGCTGCTGATCACCAACTCCAAGTCTGTGGCAAATGGCGAAATGTGTTTGGTCTCATTTCATTTTATTGTTATTTTGTTAATATTGTTTTTCCTTGATATAATAAGTAAGCGCAAAGAATACTTGTGGTTGTGGTGCTGTGCGATATAAGATGTTATTATTATTATTTCCAAAATATAATCCTGCCTTCATCATGTCCACCACTACAATAATCAACACTGTTCATTTGCTTGTTTTGGGTAAATGGAAGGTCATGTGTTTATGTATTTGTCAGGTATTCTTTCTTCCACGTACGGCGTAGAGGCCCTGTCCTTCCAGGCCAGCACTGAAGAGAGGAGACAACTGGGATGGCCAGATGTGCAGCTGCATTTAATGTCATCCCTTGGTATTTTAGCTCCTCAAACACATACAACGGAGGTGAAAGAAGATTTTTTTTGAGAGTACCTTTCTACGTGACAATCCATACTCTCATATATTACATTTACATTTTCCGAAATAACCTACTTTAAATTGCTTTATGATCATACAATATTTACTATCGATGCTGGTTTTGTTGAGCGCTTCGTTGCTATAGGCAGTAAAATAAGATTATTGTTTATGCTGCTATTATGAGGTGAATTATGATTGATTACATTTTGTTCAAATTATTAGCTCTGAATCATCATCATATACATATATATACTGACGAATCGCTTAACATTAACTTTACCGTTACAAATCAAGCACTACTGACAATAAATTTGAATATCGACCTTAGTTGACTGAACTCATTAACCTTGACCTAACTCATTAGTTACTTCAGTTCAATCTCTTTTTACTCAAAACAAAACTGTAGTGATTTTACTTTTACACAGAACATTCGGCGGCTGTCAGCTAGAGGTACAGGATATGGAATAACATGCGTCAATACTCTGCTGAACGCTCTCAGCTTGGGGTCAGTGCGCCTGCGCAGTGGAAATCCTCTGGACGACCCCGTCATTGACCCGCACTATTTAGAGAGGCCAGAGGACGTGGAGGCACTTCTTTATGGTAAGTGCGGGACACAACTGGAAGTAAACGTTCGACCGACCTTTGTTTTTTATTTTTTCGGTTCTGCTGTATTTATTTTATTTGGTTCCTTTTCCTAGTTGTCTCTTCTTTCTTTCCTTTTATTGTCGATGATATGCATTGACAATGTTATTTATTTAGCTTGAGACCTCTGCAGTCGAGCTGCTTAACTTCTAGGCTACGAACTTTACCAACAAAACAGAGAAAACTATAAATAGGTATTTTTTATGTTTGAACGATCTGGTACTATGTATTGCTTCTTTTTATAGCTAATCGTAATAATTTTAGTCTACAATAAAGGTAGGCTAGCTACACAGTCACGGTAACTGCCTGGTAACGCGTCTACTTGAATAAAATATTAGAAGTTTATCTGACTAGGTGTTAGTTTTGGGGAAGCACGTGATCTACTGACCCTTGTCTGTATTAAATTATTTTACTGCACTTATTCATGCTTTCATTCCTTACATCACTGCAAGAAAATTCGCGTCACCATTCTGAACTTCCATTACCTCAAAGTGTACATCAAAACTAAAATTCACGTTTAACTATCATAAATGTTTTCCAGGTGTAAAAGCGTGTAAGCAGCTGATGCAGGCACCCGCTCTACGGAAACTCGGAGCCAAGCTGGCAGACAAACCGGTGAGCGCATGCGCGGACAAGCACGCGCCGGACTCTGACGATTACTGGCGCTGCGTCATTCGCTACTCACTGTCCACGACCTTTCACCCTACCGGCACGTGCAAAATGGGTGACGTCACTGACAACACCACAGTGGTCGACAGTCAGCTGAGGTGAGCCTCTGGAGAGACGGGCTTCTGTAAATATTCACGTCACTGGTGAACCCTAACCCTGACGTATTTAATGTAAGATTTATTGCTTTAAAACTTACCAGATAAACTATTTGTCATTCGGGATATAAGTGTCTTGGAATGGGACCTTGATACCTTGACCTGTCCTGTTTTGTTCAGGGTCAAGGGTATCCGCGGCCTGCGGGTGGTGGACGCCTCCATCATGCCCACCATCGTCTCCGGCAACACCAACGCACCCGTCATCATGATTGCAGAAAAGGCCGCAGACATCATCAGGGGGCGCTCTACTGTGTGACATCAACAGATCTTGTGATGAAAACACCTCAGGACTAAAGGAGTTTGAACTTTGGTCTTGTAGTTTTGAGGTATTCAGCCAGCCAGCTATTCATTCGTGGGAAGGTTTAAGGGGACAGTTCACTAAGCAAACCATACATTTTAAAACGTACTGCAGTATTTCTTGTGGTCTTTCTTCCTCTTGTGATGGTGGACAAGGAGGAGGACAGTTTCATTGTGATTAATATATACACAGCTTCTTTGCTTTTAGAACAAAAATGCCAGAAATTCATGTACCTTGACTCTTCCAAAAGTTAAATATTATTCCACACGTTTGCAGCGTTATATGCAACAGACAGAATAATAACAATAACAATAATAATGTAACCGAGTGATGGCCGGCCCTCTACAATAATAATAATAAAAACCGGATGATTTTAGTGCAATTTTTCTATCAAAATCACTTTAGAGAGCCGAGGTGGAGGCAAATGAAACCAATGAAACCAATGCAGTGCAAGATATTGTTCTTACGAGTTGAGCATGAGCTGCTTGGGGAAGAATTTTCCTCGGTAATGTCTAAAACATGGCCAAAGCACAAATTATCTTCAGTCTGGAATATAAACATCAAGAACAGCTAATATTTATTCTTCTATTCTCAACATATAACCATTTGCAGTTAATATCATTAGTTGGCTAACGATTGACCAACGTTTGTTAAACTACAGTCAGTCGTCTATATGTGTAATACAAGTTTTATTGCCAACATAGGACATGCATCGTCGTTATAAGATGGCTTACTATAATGTGAAGTTAGTATTTTAATGCGAAGAATTTTATTCTGATATTTACGTTCTTAATCCTTTAATATTTTACATTCTGTAAATTATCTATGTATATTTTTATATGTTTACATGACTTATAATAATAAAGTGTTTCATTTTTTACAAAAATTAAGGTTTAAAATATCAGTGTAAAGTGTTTATTCTTGTCTATATATAGATTGCTAATTTGTTAATAAATATCCTTATCAAAAAGTTTTATTATTTTCTGGCTAATATACACCTGGTCTGTAGGCGCCTATATAGGAGTGTGAAGTACAAAGATCCTGAGAAAATATACTGAATAATCAGTGTAACAAAATCGAAATTTTCTAACACAGTTATACTGCCGGACCTAATCGCTAATACACTTCTTCTCATCAGTCTATTCAACGTACATGTAACATTTTTATATCCTCTGGTTTATTTAGCTAAATGAACAAAGCCAAAAAGATTTTTAATGAAATGTTAGGTAATATTTTTAATAGGGAAAGAACAGGTACGACATATTAAAAGTAGGCAAAGGGGACATGCTGTCGAATGTGACATGCAGATAACAGTGACGCATTTGCCAGCCATAAACACACCAACGGGACACGAATATAAAAACTGTATAACAAGCACCACATGCATGAAACAAGATCCTCAGACAACCCACTTTCTCTGGGTGTAGCAAGCGCATGCGCACACCAGTCGATGTGAAATCCTGTATCGCATTCTGCCGAGGATACGACGGTCGTTCACATATTTCCAGCTTTCGGGTGGTGCAAGAGAAAACTTCATACTGCAGGAATTAATTTGAGGACAGGCTTGTCACCGATGAAAGAAGTGGGCATGTTCCCGATGTTACACCACTGGGAGATGTTGGATGAACTTTGAACCTCTGGTAAGGACGAACGCACTGCACTTGTTGAAGACATTGCACTGCATCAAAGGGACGACATACTGCACACACGACAGTACTCGGTGAGATGTAGCAGCTTGGTATCCTGTGTACTGTTAAAAGCCAAATGTTTACCTTCAAACACAGAATTTTTTAAACTTAAGTATAACGAAAATAATTTCAGTCTTGTGGTCGTGTGCAGTTTGCATGCATGAGTGTCTTTCATTTTTGTTTGTTTGTATTTATGTGTGTATGTGTGTTTACTTGTGTTTGGCGCATGCGCCCGTGATCAAGAAGAGCGACAATACTAAAAAGAGAGGCAGTTTCGTATTTCCCTTGATAACACATTGATTACAAACGATAATTGAGTACAGCTCAATGAGAAAAGTAGCTGGATAATC
Organism: Pomacea canaliculata; assembly: GCF_003073045.1. Taxonomy (NCBI): domain Eukaryota; kingdom Metazoa; phylum Mollusca; class Gastropoda; order Architaenioglossa; family Ampullariidae; genus Pomacea; species Pomacea canaliculata. Next base: position 12,133,186 of record NC_037593.1, read on the forward strand.
AATGTTATAAAACTCACATTTGTCCCAAACATAATGCCAGACCTAGTCGCTGTCACATACCTGTCTGTATTTCTCTCGCTTTCTCGCTCGCGCACTTCTTTTCACGTAGTCACGAGCTAGGACAGCACAACATGGCGACCTTGAACTGCAAGTTAACGACCGCCAGCGTTGGGAGAAATGCTTTCTGCTGAAGACGATAAGAATGAGGACAAGTGTGAGGGTACTTACGCAGCAAAGCGTTGGATGCCGACATCTGCACGTAACTGTTTTAGAAAAGACCGGGATCTGCTTATGTGAGAACAAAAGAGTGCATTTCCTAAACTAAACCCTTAAACAACCCCCCACCCCCCAAAAAAACAACAACAAAACAACAAAATACAAAAACAAAGCAAAACAAAACAAATAACAAAAAACAAACAAAAAAAACATGCTCTTAGCGCTTAAAACAAGAATGAGAAAAAGACAGCATAGAAGGGACGAAATAAAAAACAGTACTGACAAAAATAAAGGACAAATATAGCAAACGCAAAGAGAAACCAAGTAACAAGAACTGAAATTATCGTGATTCTGCAAAGGAAGAGGAGTAGGAAAGTATCAATAAGCTGAAAGGATGGTAGTGAACAATGACTAGCATTGTGTGGACTGTTTTTAGGAGTGATGCTGAAGGAAACGATGCGTTGTCAATGTAAATTTAAAGAATTCAATTGAAGGTAGGTGGTGGATATGAAAAGGGAGAGAGCTCCATTGGTTTGCAGTGCAGTAACTAAAAATCCTGGGAACATATGTTGTTGTTCTCTTAGACTGATGCCGTGAACACGCCGAGGAGATGCGGACAAGTCTGTCGACGACCCACTTTCTTTGTGTGTAGCAACCACACCCGCTAAGTGAATGCCAGACACTGTATGTGAAATCCTCTTCATATATATCGTTCGTTCATACACTTTCAACTTCTTGAATAATCGGGTGGTGCAAGAAAAAAATTCTTGCTGAAATTAATGTAAGGGTAGGCTTCTGGCCGATGAAAGAATGAAGCGTGTAGCAGGTCTTGCACGTCTCTGAGATGTTAGTTGAACTTTGACCCGCTGGTGAGGACAAACGTACTTCATTTGTTGGAGATAATACACTGCACCACACAAGCGCCGTACTCCACACACAGCACTTCAGAGATATAGCAGCTTGGTGTCCTGTGCATCGTGAAAAGCATTACTAAATAAAACCACAGCCAGATTTTTATCTTTGGGAATACTCTCCAAACATAGAATCTGGTGAGTTTTTGTAAAATTTAATCGTATCGAACAAATTTTGAATTCGATATCGTGTGCAGCTTAAATGCATGCATGTCTTTTTTTTATTTGTACACGTGTGTGTGTGTGCGCGCAGGCGAGATCAAGGGAAAAGTGAGAACGAAAAAATAAACAGAGAATTATCTGATTCAAATATTAGTTTTAACAATAATTGTAAATAACAACGCACTTCATAAAACACACATACATGACAGTGCACCTACTGTTTGTTATGTTTCTAGAACAATGGCGGCCTTGACCGCAGTAGCAGTTGCTGTGCTGGTTGCTGTAGCTGCCCTGGTGGTCTTCAAACTGATGACTCCAACTCCTCTTACAACAGCCATCGATGCTGAATACGATTATATTATAGGTGAGGTCAGATTTACTTTTATTTCTAGAAATGAGCACTCGAGATTTTCACACGGACAGAAGGTATGTCTCTGAATGACCTTTAACCTTCCATGACTAGACTCGGAAGAGCGGGCAAAAAGAAACCATGTCTGCCGACTTGCATAATGAGATGAGCGTAATAAATATAAATAACGACTGTCACCATCTTTCATAGAAATGAAATGTGTATGTGACACGCCCTATGTTTTAGTGGGGGCGGGGTCAGCGGGCTGTGTGCTGGCCAGTCGCCTGTCAGAAGATGCTGACAAACGTGTCTTGCTTCTGGAGGCGGGGCCAGACGACCAGGGCGTGACAGATTTGTCTGTCCCCTACTACGGACTGTCCATCGTTTGGAACAAAGACTTCAGCTGGGACTATTTCACCGAATCTCAAAGTCCCATCTTACAAGGCTATAAAGAACAGGTGAATGCTATCCAAATAAGTTGCACCCAAATAAATGAAAACGCTTATACTGTGCACTAACTCACTTAAACAACTAATAAACTTATTGATTAGTTAATAATTCCATGTCATTCCGATCATTTGTCTATTTGAAAAATGTCGATTATTATTGTTACTATTGTTGTTATGAGAATATTATTATTATTTAAAGAAAATGTCGTGGCCCAGAGGGAAAGTGCTCGGCGGAAGTTCGAACCTCAATGCTCTGATCTACATCCGGGGCAGTCGCCATGACTATGACAATTGGGCCAAGTCCGGGGCAGAAGGCTGGAGTTACCAGGATGTGCTGCCCTATTTTCTCAAGTCAGAAGACATTCGTGTTCCAGAATTGCAACGCTCTAGTATGTTGTCACCGAAAGCTAATGGAATATTTTACCTATTCATTTTAAGAACACCCAAATTATTTCTGGCACAGAGCTAAAACGACAGAACCAGATTTAATGTGAAATTGTAGTAAGGATATATATATATATCAAGCACGATATTTTTGTCTCACTAAGAATATATCTCTAGCTTTATTTTCTGTACTTTCTTAATTAAACTGTTTTGCTATGTATCCGGAAATTATAGTTCTGAAATGATTTTCTACAAAATTTACCATCTATGAACAGGTAAGAAAGGAAGGTTCTATTTTTACAGAGTACCACGGTAGAGGGGGCCCACTGAAAGTGGAGAGTCCAGAAACAACACAACTAGGGCAAGAGATGTTACGCGCTGGGAAAGAGCTGGGCTTCCCTGAGGTGGACCCCAATGGCGAGACGATGCTAGGTAAGATGACATTATCTATTGCACTCGCTAATTATCTGGATATTTTGTTAGATGTGAACTTGCAATTTTTTTCAAGAAAGTATTTTGGAGAACATCACGTTAAAATTTGAAATTTGAAATGTTTAGGGATGTCTGTAAGGTTTCAGCAGGGTGCAGTCTACCCAGAAGAACGGCGTCCGCTACAGCACGTCACGAGCCTTTTTGCGCCCTGTCCTTGACCGCTCTAATCTGCATGTTGGGGTCAATGCTCACGTCACTCGAGTGTTGATCGAAGACGGAGTGGCGAGAGGAGTGGAGTTTTTTAAGGATGGGACCCTGCGCACAGTTCGTGCCAAGAAGGAAGTGATTGTGTCTGCTGGTGCCATCGGGTCTCCTCAGATCCTGATGTTATCAGGAGTTGGTCCCAGAGACCATCTGGAGTCTTACGGAGTAAGTTCTTCTACTGACCGTAAGAATGATTTACATCTTATCAATCACCCCCCTTTCTGTAGTCACCTCCCTGCTACATGCCTATGCTGTTGCTCGTTGTAAGTCCTCCTGGTCATCGTTCGTCTACATCTGTATCTTTGCTATGTTACCGTGACATGACACGCATCTTATCAGTTGTGTCATCCATCTGTCTCATTTCTATTGACCTCAGATCAAAGTTCATGCTGACCTTCCAGTAGGCGATAACTTGCAAGACCATCCATTTTTGGACATTGCCATTAGTGTGAACGACTCTATCGGCATCACTGAAGAGAAAGCAGCCAGCTTGTGGCAACGTGCAAAGTACTGGCTCTTTGGGAAAGGTATTTCTAGGCTACTACTTTTGTCTGGGAAAATCTGTACTGGTGATCAGAGTATTATAGAGGTAATATGTGTAGATGTAGATATTCTTGTAGATTATAGTTGTGGGATTTACATAAGTTAATTGTTTACACTTGAAGACCTACGAACAAGGTACCAGAGCTCGTTCGGCTTTGTCTGTTTGTTCAAACTGATATTGTCTTTGTATATTCAGCACAAATTTGAAGTTAAATTTTGAATTTAGATATATGTCTTGTCACTCAATTGATAAGGTTTATTGTTCTGCTGATCACCAACTCCGTAAGATCAGCTTCAAACTTTATACTGTCAATACAGACCTCCATAATTCTCATCGTTTTTTAATTCTGTCAAATTTAGACATCTGCAACGATCTCCTTTCTTGCTGTCTTTAAGTATTTAATTCACGAAATTCAAGAAAGTACAGAACTAGGCTGGTCGTCTCATTTTCCAGACAAGGTATCCCCACCTCTGCACACCCTTCCCTGTTTACAACTAAGTCCCGAACTGACTATAAATATTAAACTCTGTTATGGATTCTTTACTGACTCCCCTAAATTTATCTGATCTCTTGTCTGTCCACATTCCTGCTCGAAACCTTCGCTCCTCATCTGACTCACCCTCTAGCTGTTTTCAAGTCTGTGGCAAATGGCGAAATGTGTTTGGTCATATATCATTTTATTGTTATTTTGTTAATATTGTTTTTCCTTTATATCCTAAGTACGCGCAAAGAATAGCTGTGGTTGTGGTGCTGCGCGATATAAGAGATATATTATTGTTATTTCGTCCAAAATATAATCCTGCCTTCATCATGTCAACCACCACAATAATCAACACTGTTCATTTGCTTGTTTTGGGTAAATGGAAGGTCAGGTGTTTATGTGTTCGTCAGGCATTCTTTCTTCCACGTACGGCGTAGAGGCCATCTCCTTCCAGGCCAGCACTGAAGAGAGGAGACAACTGGGATGGCCAGATGTGCAGCTGCTTATAATGTCCTCCTTTGGTATTTTCGCTCCTCAAACACATACAACGGAGGTGAAAGAAGATTTTTTCTGAGCGTACCTTTCTACGTGACAATCCCTTCTTTCATATATTACATTTTCCGAAATGACCTTCTTTAAATTGCTTTATGATCATACAATATTTACTATTGATGCTGGTTTTGTTAAGCGCTTCGCTGCTATAGACAGTAAAATAAGAATTAAGATGATTGTTTATGATGCTATTATGAAGTGAGTTATGACTGATTACATTTTGTTGAAATTATTAGAACTGAATCATCATCGTCGTCAGATACATATATATATATACTGACGATTCGCTTAACATTAACTTTACCGATACAAATCAAGCACTACTGACAATACATTGGAATATATCGACCTTAGTGACTGAACTTATTAACCTTGAACTAACTCATTAGTTACTTCAGTTCAATCTATTTTTACTCAAAACAAAACTGTAGTGATTTTACTTTTACACAGAACATTCGGCGGCTGTCTGCCAGAGGTACAGGATATGGAATAACATGCCTTAATACTCTGCTGAACTCTCTCAGCGTGGGGTCAGTGCGCCTGCGCAGTGGAAATCCTCTGGACGACCCCGTCATTGACCCGCACTATTTAGAGAGGTCAGAGGACGTGGAGGTCATTCTGTATGGTAAGTGCGGGGCACAACTGGAAGTAAGCGTTCGACCGACCTTTGTTTTTTTTTATTCTTTCGATTCTGCTGTATTTATTTTATTTGGTTCATTTACCCAGTTGTCTCTTTTTTCTTTCCTTTTATTGTCGATGATATGCATTGACAAAGTCATCTATTTACCTTGCGACTTCTGCAGTCGAGCCGCTTATATAACTTCTAGGCTACGATCGACTTCACCAAAAAACGGAGATAACTATAAATATGAATTTGATTATGTTTGAACGCTCTGGTACTATGCATTGCTTCTTTTTATAGCTATTCGTAAGAATTTTAGTCTACAGTGAATATCACTTATAGTAATCTTAGGCCGCCTACACAGTCATGGTAACTGCTTAATAACGCGTCAACTATAATACAATATTAATGTAGATGTTTATCTGACTATAGGTGTTAGCATAAGAAAGCGCGTGATCTCGTGGCCCCTTATTTGTCTGCTTTAAATCATTGTACTGCACATATTCATACTTTCATACATTACATCGCTGCAAGAAAACTCGTGTCCACATTCTGAAAAATTCACGTTTAACTATCATAAATCTTTTCAGGTGTAAAAGCGTGTAAGCAGCTGATGCAGGCACCAGCTCTACTGAAACTCGGAGCCAAGCTGGCAGACAAACCGGTGAGCGCATGCGCGGACAAGCACGCGCCGGACTCTGACGATTACTGGCGCTGCGTCATTCGCTACTCACTGTACACGTGCTTTCACCCCACCGGCACGTGCAAAATGGGTGACGTCACTGACAACACTACGGTGGTCGACAGTCAGCTGAGGTGAGCCGGTAGAGGGACTTCCTTTTGTAAGCATTTACCTCACTAGCGGTGACGTATTTAATCAAAGTCTGCTTTTAATTTATTTCCCTTTGCGATAGAAGTGTGCTGGAACGGGTGGATGGGATGGCATGGGGTGTCTCATGCACTGAGACCTTGACACCGTGACCTGTTCTTTTGTGATCAGGGTCAAGGGTATCCGCGGCCTGCGGGTGGTGGACGCCTCCATCATGCCCACCATCGTCTCAGGCAACACCAACGCCGCTGTCATCATGATTGCAGAAAAGGCCGCAGACATCATCAGGGGGCGCTCTACTGTGTGACATCAGCAGATCTTGTGATGAAAACGTCTCAGGATTAAGGGCCTCGAACCTTATAGTTGTTTTTTTTTTTTGTCTTAAAGTTTTGAGGAATTCAGCCATCCAGCTATTCATTCGTGGGAAGGTTTAAGAGGACAGTTCACTAAGCAAACCATACATTTTAAAGAGTAATGCAGTACACCTTGTGGTCTTTCTTCCACTTGAGATGGAGGACAAGGAGGACAGTTTCACTGCGATGGATATTTACACAGCCTCATTGTTTTTGGAACAAAAATGCCTGAATGTCATGTACTTTGATTTTTCCAAAAATTAAATATTATCCCAACACGATAACAGCTTATCCGCAACAGAGAGAATAAAAAGATTTAAAGGATAATTTTAGTGCAAATTTTCTATCAAAATTATTTTAGAGATTCAAGGGTGGGGCAAACAGCGGAGTGTTCTTTCAGTAAATGAAACCAACGCAGTGCAAAATATTGTTCTTTCTGATTGAGTATGAATTTTCCTTTTTATCATCTAAAACAAGGCCAGATGAGATTTTGTCTTATCTGTCAACACCAAGAATGAAACTAATATTTACGACGTGAATGTAGATTTTATTTTAAATAAACTCTTTTACAATCATCAAATGCTCATTCTTCTATGTTCTCAACATATGATCATTTGCAGTTAACAACATTAGTGTTAACGACTGACTAACATTCAATTGTCTATATCAGATCATAAGGTGGAATGATAAGTCCATGGGCACCTACTCAAAGGCTGCTGACAGACAAGATGTACAAAATGTCTCAACCGGTGGAGTAATCCTCTAATCGCTGGTTGTGTAGATTACTATAAATTGTTATCAAATGAATGTTTAATGTTGAAGAAAGTAGTTTTATACTAATGAAGGTATGTATTGAGACACAGATAGTGTTAATTAATTACATGTGACCGCATAGACTGTGCACATCATTAAATATTTTTTCCTTTTTTTAAAAAATATATTTTAGTTTCACCCTTATCTCAATTTTTAACTATGCATACTTTATGCATGGCCTCAGGAAATTATACATCTATGTAAGATTTTCTTGTAATTAAGCGATGGTAATGTAGGTGGAGGAGGTTAGGATTAAGAAACAGTTGCTTCACCCTTCCCTCACTTTATAGGTACTTGCATTTTGATCTATGACAAGTTTAGTTATCACTTTTTTTCAGAGGGAGAGTATTCACAAAGCCTTTAAGATGCTACCTTTTAGTTCTACTGATATAATGTTCACATCAGAGAGGTTTGAGAAGTTTTGTTTTCAAATTTGCATTTTGGCTGGAAAATATTGTAGTCTTGTTTATTGATCTAGACTGAAAAACAAATTCTGCTAAAGCCTAATACCAAACTTACAATATGTTCAAAGCCTTGAGTCTTCCAGATTGTTAGTTTTAACAAAAACAAATGCAAAATGTAAGGTCAAAACTTTTTTTAAAAAAAAAACAATGATTAAATATTGCTGGAAATTTAAAATGGGAGGGTTGGAGGCTCACCAATATGCTGATAACAATAAAAGCTGTTAATGGCTTTTAGTACTGCTTATTTTAATGTCTATATTTTGTGTTGATCGCCGCTTTTAATTTAAATTGTGTGATAGTACCTTTCTTCATTATGCATAAAAAAATGCATTTTTTCATGTCAAAAAGATTTTAAACGTGAACAGAGACTGAAATACCTGTGAACAGTGGCTTCTTGAAGGATGGGTTGTCATTAGAGTTTATATAGCATTTATAGCAATATAAGGTTACAACCAGCGATACTGAAGTGACACATTGAAGCTCAAAACTTTATGCAATTGTGTATTTTTGCTACAGCCTACACATCACATCAAAAATAATAATTCTTGTCCGAGCATTATTTATAAACTGCTGTTCATCTATAGAAATGGTTTGGTGCAAAATTGGATCCAAAATTATGAGTCCTTTTAATCATTTTCAGTAAACTTGAAAGAAACATGCAAGTTTGTCGTGTATGAAATGAACAATTTTATACAGCAAACTCTTATCCACAAATGCATCCCTAAAGAAGCAGGATAAAGAAGTGACACATGTATGAAAAACTTCTACAAAATATTTATTACCATGTGCCACATGGTCACATGAGAATCAAGTTGATCATTTTACTTATGATAATCAGATACAAAGACAGTTTGGTGCATATGTTAAATTTGCAAACCTTACACAGTTCTCCTACATGCCAAGTTATTGTATATATTGCACTTGTGTAGCTGACATTTAAATGCTTGCAATGGTTGTGTGCTGTGTATTACCCTGTGCCAGTCAGACTTTTTTGGGTGTGTTATACAGTAAAGAAAATTGTTTGAAGAATTAGTGTTATGGTAAAGCCTTTTGCACAGAATATGGCAAATAAGGCACACTCATCCTTCAACAAATCAGATGCATACTAATTATTCCTTTAAAACAAACTGGCGATAAAAAACATTTTATGGAGCGAAGCATCGCTTAGAGGAAGGCAGCAGCTCTTCTTTGCAAGGTTCTGGTTTAGGTCCCTGATAAAATGAAATGCCATTGTTTAGGAATTCTTCGCTGTTCACTTACAGATTCTGTTACCAATTACAAATTTGACATTTATACTACAGTTTCATATATAAGCTTAATGAAGTGACCATTAATTATGTTTAAGTCAACAGGAATTTTTTTTTCTGTCCAGAAAATGTTATTGGGGCAAAGAGAATTTTGCCTTACATTACATTTATAAAATTTTGTGCTGCATAAAAAAAAAATTACCTTGTATGTTTCACAAATAAGTTTCAGAAGATTCTTCACTGCTTTATTATTTATTTTCTCTGTATGAACCTGAAACAATAACTGAATTATGAAGCAAATACATCTTCAGAAAATTAGTGTTTGTATGGACATGTGTATATCCATGCACACAAATACATTCATGCGTTTAATTCACAAATGTGTCCCATAATGCCACCAGCACCATTTGTCTTATAGCCAATTAAGCATGCAACAGGTCAGACACTGAAAGACATTCCATCTCTAATAAAAACAGCAAATGACATACCCAAGTTGCTGTATGATTATAAGATGGTTTTTATCACTGAAATCGCATCAAAAATAATACTGATATAAAGCAGTAACTTGATATCACCTTCTTAGAAACTTTTGAAAATGATAAGGAATACAAATTTAAAGCACTTTTTTTTAAAACAATAATTCTTACAGGGTTAAGCTAACAGTACAAGCATATTTTCAATGTAGAATTGCCTGTTGCATTTCAGCAATTAAAAAAAGAAAAATAGAACTTCACTATCATACCCCATTCAAGGTGACCCAAGGAACATATTCATGAGAAGGCTGCAGGGCATCTGTCTTGAGTGCCATCTGGTGTTCCAAAGTGTTGCCAAGGCTGCTGTTGGCACAGTTCAAGATGTTCTGGACTGGAACTCCAGTTTTATTGGAGCACTGTCAGGAAATATTACACTTGCAGACTCATACTTCACCCTATACAGTAAAATCAGTCATGTGTGGGCGATACAAGAATATTTCAGAGCTACTATTACCAGACATTACAAAGATGGTGAAGTAGAAGGGGGCATAGTTATAGAGACTGTTGGACATCACCTCATCTACCCAGTCCAATCAATACCCTAACCCTAAAACCAAATCCTAAGTCACATGACTTTACAAGGCCGAGCCTAATTTTAACCAATGCAAAAATTCAAAAATATCATTCAACTTTCTCACTTAAAACAGTTTATTGCTTAGAATATTCTTTCCTCATAAAGGACGAGGGCTAAATGATAAAAGCCATTTTCTTGCTTATTTTACCTCTTGTTAACAAAGAATTGTCATTGTCATTAATGTCACATGACTTTATACCCCACTCCACTCTGTTCAATGTGCTCAACTCCACTACCTTCTGTCCTGATCATACCCAACACGTCTGTTCAAGTACCTAATTTCTATAACTCACTTTTCTGCAAGGGCTTCTCAACACCACACAAATTCACAAGTACGCCTAATGAGAAGTCACAAATGGACTTAAAATACCTTGATGTTATGATGTTATGTCTGTGTTTTTGCCTGTTGATATGTTTGGTCTATGTATTTAAGCTGTGTTCACTTTGAGTATATAATTTGTATATTTTTGTTTTAACTTCGCTTTTATAAAGCACATTGTGCTTCCGATAAATAAGAAAAATGTGCTACAAAAATATTTTATTCTTAATATTACTTCATTGATGGGTGTTGTAATCTGCTGCATGGTAGCTTTAGACCCTCTGGAACCAGATGCTTAGTATGATATTAACCACTAGTTGGATAGCTGACATAGCAGTCAGCTAAAGTGCTCCTAAAATGTTAGTGGCTTATTGCTCGTTGATAGGAGTTAAAATCCAATAGTGCAATTTTGCACCTGACCCAAGACTGTCAGGCATTAGCCATTCAGCTAGTAGTCAGTAGCATACTATGCACATGGTCATTTTTTTTTTTTATATATTATGACAAAGCTTCTCAGATCAAGATGGTTCTTTTAAGAACAAAGAAATACTCACAACAGATGCTGCTTCATATGGATTATATGATCGCAGTGATAGTTCCATACAGTGGATGAAGGGAAAGTAAATGCTGATGTTCTTCAACTCGTAGATAGCACAAGTCTGAGACAAAACAGATAATAATTAACATTCTAACATCTAGAACATGGATTGACACAATTCTTCCAAGAGACACTAAAGTTTTTAATTCTGTTTTATAAGGTTCCCCCAAAAGTGAGTTTTCTTTATAAAAGAGCCTTACATTATCCAACATTGTGGGTGTATAAAGGTAAGGCCCTATGCTCTTCAATGAGTAGCAAGGAATAAACTCTCTCTATATATATCAAGACAAGGAAAACATATAACCTCAATCGTATTCCCAATGCACTCCAATTCTCCATGCTGACAGGTAAATATGTACTCTCCTTGAGGTCCTTTTTGCTCCTGAAAATGCAAATATGATTCTGATTCCATCAACTGAATGTCTAATGTCTAAGTCTAGTGTCTAGTCTAATGTCTAAGTCTTTTATCATCAACAAAGCATCATGACCTACAGCCAAACATCAGTTACATTCATACCAAAGGAGACTTTTGATCATCTTCCTATACAGATTCATTAATGCATGCTGCTTCTAATGATTAACAAAGGTAAATAAAAACTTGCACCAGATGGTCAAAGGAGAAAATCTTACCTTAGCATTTCCGTAAGGAATAAGTGTAAGATTCATTATGTTGCCAACTTTCTGGAATGTCGGATATAATTGTCCTTCAATGAAATCCTGGCAGTCTGGACAGAGTGATTCATAGTAAAGCTCAAACTGCACTGGAGCAGCCACAGCTGACTGGGTCCACTCTGATGCTTTGCATTGTTCGTACACCTGGAATCAGGTTAAGCAGAGATCCTAAAGCTATGATATACAGGAAATTTAATTTAGGAATGCATGGTGTCACAAATGCAGAGATTTATGAAACTGTTGCAACTAGGATATGTTTTGAACGTCATGATACACATCTTATGAAATAAGCAAAAAAATAAATAAATGTAGATCTGTCTCCTGTCTAGGAATCAAGAATTAAGAAATTAAATGTCCCTAATTGTTATAACAAGAAAAGGGAGCATTAGGGTGGTAAAAGGGTAAATATACAAATGGTGGAAAAGGGTAACTACATAAATGGCTGGTAAGTCTGCATGGCAGAGCATGCAAAACACAGATGTATTTGATAATATGAGCACGGAATAAGAAACAAAAGACAGAATAAAAATGAAAAATCAGAGGTCACGAAATTCAAAGAGAAATGATGAGAGCAGCGATGTTTGATCAAGAAATACAGTTTGATAACGTTCAGCTTTGAATCGATACATTGTCACCGTTACTGAAATTAAGAGGGCGGTGGTTTGAAAGCTTTCTCACATGTTTGTGTTCGCGATTGTCGGCATTGGACACATGACGAGTTACCTACCTTGCACTGCTCCGCTATTTCTTCTGAGCTGCACCAGAGACTCGGTGGAAATCGGCAAACACTTGCCACAGCAGGCGATATTAAAGCAAGCAGCAGTACCGTGTTCATTGTGAGATATGAGAAGTCTAAAGACACGAAGCAAGTGACCACAATCCTCTGTACACAATATATACAAGCACTAACTTCGCTAGGGCATGTGATTTGTCATGTGACTAGGTGGAGCGGATCAAGTGACTGATCATGTGATCATTGACGTTGGATATACAGATAGCGATAAAGGCAGAGACAATGAATAAACTTATCTCATTATATGTCGCGCATGCGTTGGACTTTTATGAAGCCATGCATCGGTTAGACTCCTTTTAATTAGAGTTTAGAGGAAGGCAGCAGCTAGGTCTTCTTTGCAAGGTTCCGGTTTCGGTCCCTGGTGAAATGAAATGCCATTGTTTAGGAATTCTTCCTTGTTCACTTACAGATTCTGTTACCAATTACAATTTGACATCTATACTACAGTTTCATAATAAGCTTAATGAAGTGACCATTAATTATGTTTAAGTCAACAGGAATTTTTTTTTCTCTCCAGAAAATGTTATTGGGGCAAAGAGAATTTTGCCTTAAATTTGTAGCGGGAGCTGCGCGCTTGTTTAGGTCAGCGGGTACCACGTACTGACATTGCCGTTCCCTCCACTACGCATTCCCTCCCACCCCACGCTTGATCGCGCGAGAGGCGCGGCGCGAGACGGACAGCAACAGCGGGTGACGTATGCCCAAGCTGTCCGGTACAAATAGCGGGCGAAAAACAGCGCTCGTACCCTATCATCTTTCGGGCCGAGAGATCGACATCGTCGCAGGTTGTTTAAGGTTGAAGAATTAAGGATTTAAATGTCTTGCTCTTTTTACCAACCATCCTTATTTAGTTTACAGTTCATTCTCATGATATTGAAACTACAGGAATACTAGACAGTAACTGCATGTCATGCAAGGGATGACAATAGTCATTATTAACAGATAGCAGAACTGCTTTCTTTCTCTTGGGTACTTGATATTAATTTTTTTTTTTTAAATTTACATCCGTCATTCATATTTTTAGAAACGATTTGAGGAACTTTTTCGACAAGGATTACTAGAATCATCCTCACAGAATGTAACAAATTAAAAATAAAATATGAGCAGAAAGTAAGGGAAGATTCTCCGTGGTGTATGCGTGCATCTCTAGAACAGAAGGGCATTGCCTAGATTTGTGAAAATAGTATTTTGTACCGTGCTTTACCAGACCATTAACAATCGCACGCACTAGTAAAATATGCAGGCCTCATTAGAGGAGAAAAGAAACTCGATGTTATGGTTATCAGAAGCGCGATACAGCAAATTCTGCTTGAGAGACACATCTTGGCTCAAATACATCACAAACACACACACACACAGTGAGGGACGGGTTATAGAAAAAGAACAAAAAAAGAGAACCTAGGGCCGCGCCTTGAGGAACTGAAAGGAATGTAGATTTAGAGGTCTAAAATGACGAGCTAGTTTTCTTCGATCAGAAAGACGAATGCAAAAACAAACAAACAAAACAAAACATCCAAACAAAAACAAAAAATAACAACAAACCAAATAACAAACAAGAAAAACCAGCTAAAAAAAAGCGTGCTCTTATGACTGCCAAAGCCATTTCCAAGACATTAAGAATGAGGTGAAAACCGAACCTTCAGGCTCATCCACTGTACACAACTACCAACACCAGGAAGAGCAGCTTCGTTAGAGAGAGGACTGGTCTGAGACCATGGCAGAATACTGTTCTGCTGACACTGGCGTACAATGCAATCAAAACAACCGAGTATTTTGCGAGAAAACATTAAGCGTTAAACAGACAGAAGCGATAGCATTTACGATATATACTAGCGTCGGTTTGTTATGACAGATTACAGGTAAAAGATATAATGCTAATACTAGCATTAATGTTGTTTTTTTTTCCCTTTGCCTCGCTGGGCTCGATATCGTGACTGCATACGCAACGCATCAGTTCGTTTAGCTTACATTACCTGTTACAGCATGCTTTATTTTATGAGTCATTGTGGATGTAAGAGAGAACGCCAGTTAGCCAGATAACCAGAGACGTACAAAAGGATAGAAAATAGGTTCTATGTCAGGGACGCGTTCACTTCACGATTTCATACACCTCACACATCACTCGAACTCACTGACGGCCACATGTATGCACGTCCCCACGCGTGTTCTTTTCACACAGATATCACAGAGATTTGTCGTGGGCAAACAAGATTTATATAATTCAATATTTAAAATTAAACACATACAATATTGAAAATCATATACGGTGTAACATCGGTATAAATGTCTTTTTTTGCAGGCGTCGCTCAGTTAAGTTGGTCGTCCGTTTTTCTTTCGAAAAGTTCTCAAATTTCTACTTACAGTTTGGCTTCTGTTATTCACACTTATTCATACTTCCTCACTGTCCGAAGCGATCGCCCAAGAATAAACTTTCTGGTAAAAAATTTCACATACACTATACTGCATCCCAATTTTAATGATCGTAGTCACTCTCCTTTTCTGACTACACATTAAACAACGATGTCTTTTCCCTTTACGACATGCCCTTTCTTAAAATCCACAGTTGTAGGATTCTTATGTTCTCCATCTTAACAGAGTCGTACATTGATTAGTTTGACAATTCTTCTCTTCTTGAAAACTCTCACAATTTTCTGTTCTTATAAGGGGTAGATGCTTTCTTGGCCGACATCTAGGTGGCTACCACAAATAATTATTCTGGAACAACACACAAGTTCCCAAAACGGACAATCCATACATTCTGCCCGCTTCTCGTCCCTTCTCCCAGCCGTCTCTGTATCCACACGTACAGTCAGCTCGCTCCTCAGTTTTCCGCCCATCGTCTCTCCCCAAAAATCTTCTCCGTCGTTATGGAACAACACACAAGTTCACAAAACGGACAATCCATACACTCTGTCAGCTCATCGACCCTTTTCCCCGCCGTCTGCTTTCTTCCAAATAATTTTCCACTCTCACTACAATCTAAAATTACGTCATAAAATGACGTCGGGTTCTGACGCGAAACCACGACGCAGCAAAAACACGCATATATACTGGTAAGGGCAATAATCCCTGACTAACAACAGACAGGGGCAACAACCCCCTGTTCCTAACATTCTCAACGGGGAGTAAATTCATTTTATGTTGTTTTATAATTGATTGCTTTCACCTGGTATACTCTTTCAAAAACACAACCAGCCACATTAATGGCAGCTAGAGAACTGAAAGCTGGTTCAGGCTTTTTTTTTTTTTTTTTTTTAGCTGATGACTGAAAACAAATTCTACATTATCTCCGCATTATGTACATCATGTGAACATCATATATACATCTATATAAAATAGCCACGGTCTCTAATGCAGTCACTTTCCAAAAGAAGTATATCCCGAGTTCTATGCATAGTTGAGACTATGAACGTTAAACAACGTACTGGTGTCGCGGGTTGCTGTCTCCAATGAACGCACGTGATCGTGTTGGTCGGAGTGGAGCAGGTGTTTGGTGTAGTTGTTTGCGTTGGTCAAAGCCGCTCTCCTAACCCTGATCAGTATCTTGGGTCTCGGGGCTATCTCGTGTAGTTGGTGCACGTGAAGTTCTGTAGGCATACATAGAGCCTTCGGTATAGTTTCTGTCAGTGAGTGTGTGGTTGTTTTATAAAGTTTTCTACTAGTACTTTCCTCGCCTACGGCCATACCACGTTGAACACACCGGTTCTCGTCCGATCACCGAAGTCAAGCAACGTCGGGCCCGGTTAGTACTTGGATGGGTGACCGCCTGGGAACACCGGGTGCTGTAGGCAAACCTTTTGCTTTTCTTCCGTTGATTTAATAGTTTTCTGTATATTTGTCAGAGGCAGCCTTTAGCTGTGCCGTAAGTGTAGGCTATATACCGTATCACAAAAAATATCTTGTATCGCCTCATCCGAGCTCTTTACGATCTAGATGTAAACATATTTTTATAATTAAACTGGAAAAATAAATTACGATTACAAGTGTCCTGGAGAGGTCGTTTACCCTGGGCCCGTGCTGGCTCTCGGCGGCCGTGAGTTCAAACAAGATGTCCCTTAAAGACTCATTTATTAATAGAACATTAGAATTAAGAAAGACACTAAGTGTGATTATGTTATAGCTTTCTAGAACACAAGAAGTGATAATCAAATACTATATACAACACTACGCAGTCCCATGTCTTAAATTAATGTCAGCATGATTTACAGGATGTATGCACCTAACATCATAAAACAACTTACTGTAAACAATATTTTTCATTTGAATCAACGGGATGATAATAGTCTTGTTGTGAGGAATCAGTAGTAAAAATTCGCCAAGACTGGAATTAGTGTGCTTTCCACTTCACTGCCTTATGGTATATATCATTACTGTATCAACACCATGACTCAAAACACTCTTCTCAATAGCGCAATACCTGTCATGGCTGAAAGATTTGCTGAGCATGGCAGTTATGCTACAAAGCGAGCTAGCAAAAAAACAAAAAAAAAAAAAAAAAAACAACAAAAAACAAAGAGAGACTGGGAAAGAGAATGTGCGTGTGTGGTAACGTCGACAGAAACTATAAAACGTGTAAATAAAACCATAAATTAAAAACATTCGTGCAATGCATAAACCTTAAAAAAACCCCAAAGAAAACAAGATATATTAATGTTTTCCAAAACGCGATAGAACAAATACTCCAGTTTCACAAAGCCAGTTAACAAAAATAAATAAATTGAAAAGCTGTCCTGCTAAATAACAGGGAACATTTATCCTGTCATTAAATGAATGGAAATATGATAAATATCTAAATATCAGCCATCGGATGTGAGGCAACACCGACACTGCAGAGAATTATCCTAGATTAAGGGATTAAGAACGTGGGTGATTAAGGGATTAAGAACGTAAGTATTAGATATGAAAGACGATCAAGACAGCTTGGTTACAAAAGCAAACTGTACATTCACAGAGACGCAGAATAAACAAACCAATCAACCAACACCTTA